>NC_042986.1:31581382-31611382 GCF_901001165.1 Salmo trutta | reverse complement strand
ACCATTGTTAATTATATACAATTTAATTAATATATCAAATGTTTTGTTATTCCTTTATCTCTGTGTTGTCTCCCTTTTGATTATGGGCTAAGAGCCGGTTCGTGACATAATAAACAAGGTTTTGAAGTGTTCGTCCTATAACCAAAAAAGTGTTAAACAAACCAAAATATATTTCATATTTGAGATTCTTCAAAGCAGCCACCCTTTGCCTTGATGGCAACTTTGCACACTCTTGGCATTCTCTCAATCAGCTTCATGAATGCTTTTCCAACAGGCTTGAAGGAGTTCCCACATATGCTGAGCACTTGTTGGCTGCTTTTCCTTCACTCTGCGGTCCAACTCATCCCAACTCATCCCATCTCAATTGGTTTGAGGTCGGGTGATTGTGGAGGCCAGGTCATCTGATGCAGCACTCCATCACTCTCCTTATTGGTCAAAAAGCACTTACACAGCCTGGAGGTGTATTTTGGGTCATTGTCCTGTTGAAAAACAAATGATAGTCCCACTAAGTGCAAACCAGATGGGATGGCATATCGCTACAGAATGATGTGATATCCATGCTGGTTAAATGTGCCTTGAATTTTAAATAAATCACTGACTGTGTCATCAGCAAAGCACCCACACACCATCACACCTCCTCCTCCATGCTTCATGGTGGGAACCACAAATGCGGCAATCATCCATTCATCAATTCTGCATTTCACAAAGACCCGGCAGTTGGAACCAAAAATCTCAAATTTGGACTCATCAGACCAAAGGACCGATTTCCACCGGTCTAATGTCCATTGCTCGTGTTTCTTGAACCAAGCAAGTCTCTTCTTATTATTGGTGTTCTTTAGTAATGGTTTCTTTGCAGAAAGTCAACCATAAAGGCCTGATTCACGCAGTCTCCTATGTGTCTGTAAATTCCACAAATTAACTTTTAACAAGGTACACCTGTTAATTGAAATGCATTCCAAGTGACTACCTCATGAAGCTGGTTGAGAGAATTCCAAGAGTGTGCAAAGCTTTCATCAAGGCAAAGGGTGGCTACTTTGAAGAATCTAAAATCTAAAGTATATTTTCGTTTGTTAACACCTTTTTTGTTACTGCATGATTTCATGTGTTTTTTTATATATATTTTTATGTCTTCACTATTATTCTGCAATGTACAAAATAGTAAAAAATAAAGAAAAACCCTGGAATGAGTAACACATACTTAACCCCTTTTTTGGGTAGGCACAACAGTACCTTCATACTTCCATTCATTTTTTAAAACCGGTACCAATAACCTCCAGACTAGTCCTGTGACACTTGTGGGGGTCTAAGAGCAAAACAGAGAATACCATTGTGTTTGTGACAGTCTCACATTTCGATAGAGTTGTCAATAGTTTGTAGGTCAAACCATTCGGACTCTACAGACGTTTTCGTGAGAAGACCCATTTCCTGGGGTGTCTCATGGTCTGACAAACACCTATCTAGCTCTTCCACCTTTCAACGCAGATGCGGAAGTACGACATCAGAGGATGCGGTGGATGGAGACACATCCAATGCAACAAAAAAAAGATATCTCTAGCTGAAAATTACGGATTTCAATTGGGATTTATTTATTATGTTACTTAGATTGACACACCAGTGCATGAACCGACTCTAGGCATATATATTGTGATGAAGCCTTGATGGGAGAACCAGTACCTTGTCCTGTGTTGTTTGTCTTCACCCAGGAGATTATCTTCTACAGGCATTCACATTCCTTGAAGTCTTTAAAACTTAGATCTCTGTGCTGTACAACAAAAACCACTAATGCTCCATAGCTGGCATCTTACATCTGAAAACCCACACCCTCAATTAGCACACTGAGTTGACAGATTACATTTAAACAGACACTTTCTCCACTTTCTTTCTCTTCTTTCTTTGGCCTTTGTAGTGCAGTGTATCCTGTTGTTCTTCATCCAACAGAAATGATGGCCAGTAGCGTTCTAGTCATGCAGAGACAAAGATAGTGGTTTTTGGTGCTCATTTGGTAAAGCATGGTGCTTGGCATATATATAATATATATTGTTATTATTATATTATTGTTGTTGTTGTTGTTATTATTATTGTTATTATTATTATATTTAGATAAGTAGTTGAAATGCAGGTCTCCCAATGTCAATGCAGCTGCAGAAGTCAAGCTGAGGGCTTCAGGTCTTACTTTGACCATCCGGCGTTCTCAACTCATGTTTTTCTCTCCTCTCATCCCGATTCTTTCGTTCAGGAGACACGGATCCTGTTGATGAACAACTAGGTCCAGACATCATCTGTGATCAGACAAAAATCTATTGACTGTAACAACACAATGCCTGGAATGAATTTTCTTTGTTCAATTCATTTGATTATTCTTGAATCTAACCAAATTTCCCATAGGGTGTCGCACAATTGGCCCAGCGTCGTCCGGGTTAAGGTACGGTTTGGCAGGGGTAGGCCGTCATTGTACAATAAGAATTGATTCTTAAATGACTTGCCTCGTTAAATATATATATATATTTAAATGAACTCCCAATAGCCTAGGCTATATAACTGTTTTATCTATTGCTATCTTGGTAATTGCAGCCATTGAGGATGATTACCCACGAAAGGAATATGGGGGTTTAATAAAATACTGTTGTGTAATATTATGGTCTAGCCTACTCTAGGCTTTACCCCAATGAATACATATTTTCTCTTCTATTTGAATGGACGTTTCATTTGACAGAAATTATTAAAATATGTAAGGCTTCATCTTGTAGCCTGCATAAACCATCTCATAGCCTAGAGTGGGCGCGTGCGCAATGTCAGCGCACACGCGCGTGTTCAATGGTGACCTTTTGTTTCTCGGCGCAGTCATGTACGAAAAAGGTGAGGAGTTAACAACAACGGAGTCGGTTGGCTGCGGACTACCGAAAACAAACGGTCGGATGAGACAGTGTGCTCTGACTATCTGTCCGTGTAGTCTTCACCGGTCCTCACACACAGCTACACACACAAACGCTCGCAGTAGCCTACTGCCAAACCGTGCGGTCTCTCACGCACATACTCTCTGCTAGCCAGACAGATACAGAAGCAATGGGAGACAATTACTGAGGCAACCACGGAGAGATACTCACCGAGACCGACTATGGCTGTGGACGGTAAGAGCGCTGTTTCATTCATGAAACTACTCATTTAAATCATTGGTCTACCTTTTCTAAAACAGAGATAAGGATATTTGTAATTGGCTGTGTATTTTTGTATTAAGCGTTAGGTTAAATCAATAGGGCTTCTTTTTTTCACAGATTGGTTGTGGGGGGTATATTTTCAACATCAATAACAGCATGTTTGCTCAGTTTATTAGGGTGGAGGTATTACGATGTCAATAAACTGGGGGACTTGGGAGATATCCTCAGTTCTTTGTCAATTTTGCATAAAGGTCAACATCCATATAGGAGAAATAACGTAATACATTGTATTTCACAGTTCCCCTCAGAGCAATGTTCTGATTTCTCATGTTAACATTTCTAGGAAGTTTGAACTGGTATATCAGTAGTTGGTCACTGTATGTCCGCATGGTGAGGTTTGTGTCAGTAGCCTCAGTCCATTAAGTTCTCTTTCATAAGGAGCTTGACTGTGTCCTATTGGGTTTTCATGGGTGAACTTCACATCGCTGTCATGGTGTTCCGGAATAGCATATCTAGATTCGTATTTAGGAGATGTGGCATTTCTCTATTTTTCACATTGTTAATGGTTTGAGTAATTGATTCGTTAGCCCGCAGCCCATCAAGATACTCCATGTCCGTCCATCCGTCTTCATGAGAAGCGCATGACCCTTGTCCATCGGGCGGGTTTCATTGTGGTTCTGAAAGGAAAGCAGAGGGGATTTCGCAGTGGTTGAACTGTTCACAGTGGTCCTCAAATGGGATGGATGCGTAGTGGATAAATTCATTTGTTCCATTCCTAAAGTTTTGGTTAATAATTTGCCAGCATATTTTCTGCTTCATTGTACAGCCAATGGTAGCATATAGCCTATCCTAATACATAATTACTTGATTATAACTTTAGGTTTCTTTGGGATTCATTGAAATAAGTAGCATATCTAGCACTCTTCATTTGGTTTGATTTAATTCTAGCCGACATTAGACGTTGAGATTGTGATTTTTCTCTCTTCACTATACTGTCTGTAGGACAGTATCATACTAGCCACTAGCTAAATGAGTAATTAGAGGAATAATCAGTTAGTCAGTGATCCTTCTTCCCTTCAGGCCAGTGCAGTGTCAGGTCAGTCTCTCCCTTTCTCTGCTGGAGCAGGTTAGCACCTCATTAACATGGCTGCAGGTAGAGGTAGGCTGCAGCACAGATACATATTGTCCTATCTATAATTAATCTGAAGTTTACTTAAGCATCATTCATTTTGCACTGCTGACCCTAGCACGATTGCATTACTGTGTGTGCGTGTCTGTGTGTGTGTGTGTTTGTGTGTGTGCAATTGTATCTTTAATGAGTTTGGGTAGTCTTGGTATATGAAGGCTTTGCCAGACCAGGGGTTGGCAACTCTCGTCCTGCAGACTCAGGATCCACAGTGTCTGTTGGTTGTCTCTGGGAGTCACTTCATTGATCCGTGCCACTGATTTGCTCAGAGAAGGCTCACCTAGTTACCATGTCTGAATTTGAATTAAACACTGTTGTCTTCCTTTTGTGTATTTATTTGATATCTGCCCTGAGAGATGGTTGAATCTCCAAAGACATCTGGCCGTATCGTCACGTCTCTTAGGAGAGTTGAAGTTATCAGGTTGGTGAGATGTCTGGTTGAATCTCCAAAGACATCTGGCCGTATCGTCACGTCTCATAGGAGAGTTGAAGTTATCAGGTTGGTGAGATGTCTGGTTGAATCTCTAAAGACATCGGATTGTATCGTCGAGTCTCATAGGAGAGTTGAAGTTATCAGGTTGGTGAGATGTCTGGTTGAATCTCTAAAGACATCGGATTGTATCGTCACGTCTCATAGGAGAGTTGAAGTTATCAGGTTGGTGAGATGTCTGGTTGAATCTCTAAAGACATCGGATTGTATCGTCACGTCTCATAGGCACAACAATACAAATGAGGACAAATCTTGACACAATTTTCTCCATTGAACATTTCTCCCAACTGATTGTCCCTGTGTGAAAAGCAGCACACGGTATGAAGAAGGCCCTTATTAGAGAGAGAGCAGCACGGCTGGGCTTAGAACCCCCTTCTCCCCTATTTCACACCACAAACAGGCATGGGTAAGCCCAGCAGGCAAGAGGGTGTGTGTGTGTGTTTTCACACACACACACACACACACACACACACACACACACACACACACACACACACACACACACACACACACACACACACACACACACACACACACACACACACTCCTCTCAACCTCTTCCCTCCATATCTGTGTCTGTGGGTGTGTGGACTAAAAGACCCACTCCTGGAGAGGTTGTGCCCAGGGTTGTGGTCAATTCCATTTCGATTCAGTCAAAGAGGAGATTCATTTGACAGTTATTACAACTGACACTGGTTGTTCAACTGTAATCTTGTACAGTTCTCTGACCGGAGCTGGTAGTTTTGATCTAGAGTCAGTGGCCATTCAGTAGTTAGCTATTATAATAACCAACCCATGTATTAGCCTCTGACTGATAGGTATTAAACCACTATTTCATTAAATATCCAGATTTGTAGCGAACTTTAAAAGAATTCACCCAGGGGGTCGAACCTGATCGTAATAGACACATTTTAGAGGCCAAAACGTCCAGAAAAAAATAAATACATTTGGCTGTTCTGGCTATCGTAATTTACATAGGTTTTCTAGGGCAGAGCAGGGCTTTTGGCACCGCTAGGTTTCTACGCAGTAGCCAACCCTCAGAGCTCATGACTTCACACTCCAGAACGGACACTGGGGGCCTGGTTTATCTATTCAAACAGCCTCCCAGACATAGGGTTCTATTTTCAGCTGGCGTTAGGTGGTGCTAGTGTTAAACGCACATTAATTGCATTTTCATGATGTAAAAGCTGGCGCACTGGCATTTTCCAGCCCTAACACCAGGATTTTTTTGGGGGGGGTGTGTTTTGGTTCATTGTCCTGTTGAAAAACAAATGATAGTCCCACTAAGCGCAAACCAGATGGGATGGTGTATCGCTGCAGAATGCTGTGGTAGGAAAGATTTCCACCTGTCTGATGTCCATTGCTCGTGTTTCTTGGCTCAAGGAAGTCTCTTCTTATTATTGGTGTCCTTTAGTAGAGACAGAGGACAGGGAGAGAGAGAGAGGTCATGAGCAGATGTTTCAGCATGTTTTAAAAATATATAAAGATTTAGAGTTAGATAAACTTGTATTTTGTGGCAGGGACACATACAGGATGCTACCCTCTACAACATAACCTTCACTCCAAATCAAAACTCCAAACCTACAACCTGATTTTGGACTATTATTCCCAAGCTATACATCAAATGCTCTGGCAAACAAACAGAAACCTGAAAACACCATCCAACCTGAAACTGAGTGAATATTGTCTAGTCTGAATCTTTAATTTTCAAAAGGCAAGAAAATACATTACACTAATATATCACAGTGCCATCCGTTTTGTCACCGAAGTCCCATATACTACCCACCACTGCGACCTGTACGCTCTCATTGGCTGGCCCTCGCTTCATACTCGTCGCCAAACCCACTGGCTCCAGGTCATCTACAAGACCCTGCTAGGTAAAGTTCCCCCTTATCTCAGCTCACTGGTCACCATAGCAGCACCCACCTGTAGCACGCACTCCAGCAGGTATATCTCTCTGGTCACCCCCAAAGCCAATTCCTCCTTCGGCCGCCTCTCCTTCCAGTTCTCTGCTGCCAATGACTGGAACGAACTACAAAAATCTCTAAAACTGGAAACACTTATCTCCCTCACTAGCTTTAAGCACCAGCTGACAGAGCAGCTCACAGATTACTGCACCTGTACATAGCCCATCTATAATTTAGCCCAAACAACTACCTCTTCCCCTACTGTATTTATTTTATTTATTTATTTTGCTCCTTTGCATCCCATTATTTCTATTTGTACTTTGCACTTTCTTCCACTGCAAATCTACCATTCCAGTGTTTTACTTGCTATGTTGTATTTACTTCGCCACCATGGCCTTTTTTGCCTTTACCTCCCTTATCTCACCTCATTTGCTCACTTTGTATATAGACTTATTTTTGTACTATATTATTGACTGTATGTTTGTTTTACTCCATGTGTAACTCTGTGTTGTTGTATGTGTCAAACTGCTTGCTTTATCTTGGCCAGGTCGCAATTGTAAATGAGAACTTGTTCTCAACTTGCCTACCTGGTTAAATAAAGGTGAAATAAAAAAAGATTTACTTTATACGGACTGAATGCTAACTTAAAGCACACAGCTGCATGTGAGCTCACATTTTTCAACATGTTTTTAACAATAAGATAGTTTTGGAGTAAGATAAACTTGGATTTTTCAGGAGGGATATATACAGGATGCTACCACCCACAGCATAACTTTCTCTTCAGATCAAAACTCCAAACCTACAACCTAATTTTGGAAAGACCAGAAACAACTTCAATTAGCACTGAGGCGCGAAGTGAAAGGTGTCGAAGCCTTTGAGCCCAACACATGGCAGGAGTCTCACAGGCTACCCCTCCCAAATCCAGAGGCATTTTATACAAGAAATCTGCCTCCAGAAATAAAGCACTGCTGCTTGGATTCCACCTGGCGATCTGTTCACTATCTGCCCTGGCTTGTCTCCCCCTGTCTGGTACAGGTATCCTGTCTTAATGAAGTGGTGATTAAAGAGCTCAGCCATGTGCTTCTTGTCAGTAACAACCACATCATCAACTTTAAGAGACATGTGCAGCTGTGAGGAGCTCCCACCTCTCTACCAAGCTTTTGCTCGCCTCCAGCCCACAGGCATGTTGGGGCGAGTGACTCTGACCTTACAATGGCTAGCCTCAAGTCGTTATTTTTTATTTCTTGTGCATTTTGCTATTTTGCTAGTTGCCTCATGACTCCTGCATGCTTTGTTGACTATGAACTTTGTTGTTTACCCTACTGTGGGACAGACTATGTTGGTTCCCACACTCGGAATTCTGACTCTCAATTGGTTACACAGACTTTTGGCCCCGATCCTATTCTAACCACCTCTCGCCGGCTTTGTATTCATGTTAACCTCACCAAGCAGACATACAGTGCATGTACACCCTGGCCCATCTACTGTTGCTAGCCCCAATTCTGACTTGTGTTCTGATATCTGCTTCACTGATTTCTGCTCTCGTAAAAGACTAGGTTTTCTGCACATTAACACTAGAAGCTTATTACCTAAAATGGATCAATTGAAAATGTAGGTTCACAGCTCTATTCCAGATGTGTTGGTCATCACCGAGACGTAGTTAAGAAAGAGTGTTTTAAATACTGATGTTAACCTTTCTGGCTATAACCAAAGGTGAGTGAGTGGCAATCTTTACCAAGGGTCACCTTCAGTGCTCGGTTGTCTCTACCAAGTCTGTCCCCAAACAATTTGATTTGCTGGTTTTAAGCATTACACTTTCAAATAGCTCTTCGTTGACTGTTGCTGGGTGTTATCGTCCTCCATCAGCATCGGCCTGTACCCTACCTGCCCTAAGCTCTCTCCTGGCCCCTTACACTAAGCCTGAATTTGTCCTGCTAGGTGACCTAAACTGGGACATGCTTAAACCACCTGACCAATTCCTAAAGCAATGGAACTTCCTAAATATTTTTCAGAATATTACCAATCAAGGTATGACTCCAAACACACAGAAAAGGCTACTCTCCTCAATGTTATCCTCACAAATAATCCTGGTAGGTATCAGTCTGGTGTTTTCTGTAATGACCTTAGTGATCACTGTTTTACAGCCTGTGTTCATAATGGCTGCTCAGTGAAACACCCTGTCCTGATTTGTCATAGACGCTTGCTAAAAAACTTTAATGAGCAAGCCTTCCTTCATGACCTGGTCTCTGTAAATTGGTATAGAATCAGCTTGATCCCCTCTGTCGAATAATCTTGGACCTTCTTTTTTGATATTTTCAGTGATATGCCCCCATAAAGAAAATGAGAATTGAAAACAGGTTCAGCCCCTGGTTCGACCTTGATCTTGCAGAGTTACTCCACCTCAAGAATTGCGTTTGGCGAAAGGCACTTACTCCACCTCAAGAATTGCGTTTGGCGAAAGGCACTCAGGCTATCTGGAAGGCCAAAGTTAGTTACTTTAAGGAGCAGTTATCTCTCTGTGGGTCTAACCCCAAGAAGTTCTGGAAAATGGTTAAAGACCTGGAGAATAAACCCTCCTCCTCACAGCTGCCCATGTCCCTTAAAGTTGATGATGTGGTTGTTACTGACAAGAAGCACATGGCTGACCTCTTTAATCACCACTTCATTAAGACAGGATTCCTATTTGACTCAGACTCATGCCTCCTTGCCCGTCCAACATTTCCTCATCTCCCACCCCTTCTAATGCAACTAGCCCCGATGCTCCTCCTGTCACTGCTGTCGTATAGATGAGACCAAGGCGCAGCGGGTACGTGAATACTCATACTTATTTATTAAAGTGAACACGAAAAAAACAAAGAACGACAGGAACAGTTTAGCAGGCTAACTAAAAGCAGTGCTAAAACAACTACCCACAAACAAACAAGTGAAAACAAGCTCTTTAAATATGACTCTCAATCAGGAACAACGATGAACAGCTGTTCCTGATCGAGAGCCACACAGACCACAAAGAAATATAACCACAAGAAAAACCCTAGAATACAAAAACCAGAACATACACCAAAACCCCAGAACACATAAATAAAACACCCCTCTACAATACACATAACTCCCGAACCACATAAAACAAATACCCTCTGCCACGTCCTGACCAAACTACGATAACTAATACTCCCTCTACTGGTCAGGACGTGACATTACCCCCCCCCCCCCCCCCCAAAAGGTGCAGACCCCGTTGCACCTAAACAAAAAAAAACAAAACAAATAAACCCCTAACTAAAGGGAGGGAAGGGAGGGTGGCTGCCGTCAACGACAGCTCCTGTGCTACACCCCCCCCTCCCCAACCCACCTATACTGGAGGTGGCTCAGGTTCCGGTCTACAACCCCCACCCAACCTGTCCACCCCTGCAGAATACTCAGGGCTGTATAGCGTCTCTGGGGGCTCCGGACTGTAGGCCGACTCTGGAAGCTCCAGACTGTAGGCAGACTCACTCTGTTCCGGACCGTAGGCAGACTTGCTCGGTTCCGGACTGTAGGCAGACTCGCTCGGCTCCGGACTGTAGGCAGACTCGCTCGGCTCCGGACTGTAGGCAGACTCGCTCGGCTCCGGACTGTAGGCAGACTCGCTCGGTTCCGGACTGTAGGCAGACTCACTCGGTTCTGGACTGTAGGCAGACTCACTCGGTTCTGAGCTGTAGGCAGACTCACTCGGTTCAGGACTGTAGGCAGACTCACTCAGTTCTGAGCTGTACGCAGACTCACTCGGTTCTGAGCTGTAGTCAGATTCACTCGGTTCTGAGCTGTAGGCAGACTCACTCGGTTCTGAGCTGTAGGCAGACTCACTCGGTTCTGAGCTGTAGGCCCTCTCACTTGGTTCCGGACTGTAGGCTGTCTCACTTGGTTCCGGACTGTAGGCCGTCTTACTCGGTTTCGGACTGTAGGCAGACTTACTCGGTTCTGAGCTGTAGGCAGACTCACTCGGTTCAGGACTGTAGGCAGACTCACTCGGTTCCGGACTGTAGGCAGACTTACTCGGTTCTGAGCTGTAGGCAGACTCACTCGGTTCAGGACTGTAGGCAGACTCACTCGGTTCTGAGCTGTAGGCAGACTCACTCGGTTCAGGACTGTAGGCAGACTCACTCGGTTCAGGACTGTAGACAGACTCACTCGGTTCTGAGCTGTAGGCAGACTCACTCGGTTCAGGACTGTAGGCAGACTCACTCGGTTCTGAGCTGTAGGCAGACTCACTCGGTTCAGGACTGTAGGCAGACTCACTCGGTTCAGGACTGTAGGCAGACTCACTCGGTTCAGGACTGTAGGCAGACTCACTCGGTTCAGGACTGTAGGCAGACTCACTCGGTTCTGAGCTGTAGGCAGACTCACTCGGTTCAGGACTGTAGGCAGACTCATTCGGTTCTGAGCTGTACGCAGACTCACTCGGTTCTGAGCTGTAGGCAGATTCACTCGGTTCTGAGCTGTAGGCAGACTCACTCGGTTCTGAGCTGTAAGCAGACTCACTCGGTTCTGAGCTGTAGGCCCTCTCACTTGGTTCCGGACTGTAGGCTGTCTCACTTGGTTCCGGACTGTAGGCCGTCTTACTCGGTTTCGGACTGTAGAGCCTCTCACTCCGTTCCGAACTGTGGGCCGTCTCACTCGACTCTGAACAGTGGGCCGTCTCTCTTGGTTCCGAACTGTAGGCCGTCTCACTCTGTTCCGGGCTATACGCTATTACCGGATACTCTGGACGGGGTACTGTTGCCGGATACTCTGGACAGGGCACTGTTGCCGAACACTCTGGACGGGGCACTGTCGTCGGACACTCTGGACGGGGCACTGTCGTCGGACACTCTGGACGGGGTACTGTCTCCGGACACTCTGGACGGGGTACTGTTGCCGGACACTCTGGACGGGATGCTGTCGTCGGAAGCTCGGGACTGGGCTGACACTCTGGAAGCCTGATGTGTGGTGCTGGTATTGGAAGTGCCAGTTTGGGGACACGCACCTCAGGGCTAGTGCGGGGAGCGGAAACAGGCTGAGTTGGACTGGGCTGCCGCACTGGAAGCCTGATGCGTGGTGCTGGTACTGGAAGTGCCAGTTTGGGGACACGCACCTCAGGGCTAGTGCGGGGAGCAGGAACCGGTTGGACTGGGCTGACGCACTGGAGGCCTGGTGCGTCATGCTGGCTGTGGATATACCGGGTCGTGAAGACGCACAGGCGGTCTCGATCGCACCTCCTGCACAACCTGTCCTGGCTGGATGGAATTAGTAGCCCTGTACGAGCGGAGTGCTGGTACAGGGCGAACTGGGCTGTGCAGGGGCCTGATGGTTGCCGTGCGTAGAGCGGGCGTAGGGTAGCCTGGATCTAGGAGGCGCGGGTACGTGAATACTCATACTTATTTATTAAAGTTAACACGAAAAAAACAATAAACAAAGAACGACAGGAACAGTTTAGCAGGCTAACTAAAAGCAGTGCTAAAACAACTACCCACAAACAAACAAGTGAAAACAAGCTCTTTAAATATGACTCTCAATCAGGAACAACGATGAACAGCTGTTCCTGATCGAGAGCCACACAGACCACAAAGAAATATAACCACAAGAAAAACCCTAGAATACAAAAACCAGAACATACACCAAAACCCCGGAACACATAAATAAAACACCCCTCTACAATACACATAACCCCGAACCACATAAAACAAATACCCTCTGCCACGTCCTGACCAAACTACAATAACTAATTCTCCCTCTACTGGTCAGGACGTGACACCTCCCTCTTTTTCCCCTGCCACGCTGCAAAGTTTCTCCCTGCAGGCGGTCACTGAGTCCGAGGTGCTAAAGGTGCTCCTTAACTTCTATGGGCTACGTGGACCTGCGGGACACAGCCAGTGAAATATCAGGGCGGCAAATTCAAAAACAACAAAATGTCATAATTCAACTTTTTCAAACATACAACTATTTTACACCATTTTAAAGATACACTTCTCCTTGATGTAACCACATTGTCCGATTTCAAAAAGGCTTTACAGCGAAAGCAAAACATTAGATTATGTTAGGAGAGTACATTGACAAAAATAATCACACAGCAATTTTCCAAGCAAAGACATGTGTCAATAAAACCCAAAACACAGCTAAATGAAGCACTAACCTTGACGATCTTCTAGGACATTATGTTACACAATACATGTATGTTTTGTTCGAAAAAGTTCATATTTATATCCAAAAACAGCATTTTACATTTTACATGTATTCCCACCAAAACGTCCGGTGAATGTGCACATCAATTTACAAAAATACTCATCATAAATGTTGACAAAATATATAACAATTATTTAAAGAATTATAGATAGACTACCCCTGGATGCAACCGCTGTGTCAGATTTTAAAATAGCTTTATGGAGAAAGCACATTTTTCAATATTCTGAGTACATAGCTCAGCCATCACAGCAAGCTATTCAGACACCCACCAAGTTCGGGGCAACCTAATCTCAGAATTAGTATTAGAAATATTCTCTTACCTTTGCTGATCTTTGTCAGAATGCACTCCCAGGACTGCTACTTCCACAATAAATGTTTTTGTTCCAAATAATCCATATTTATGTCCAAATACCTCCGTTTTGTTCGTGCGTACAGATCACTTATCCAAAGGCATAACGCGCGAGCGCGGAACCAGAGACGAAAAGTCAAAATGTTCCATTACCGTGCTTAGAAGCATGTCAAACGCTGTTTAAAATCAATCTTTATGGTATTTTTAATGTAACATTGCGATTAATATTCCAACCGGACAATAGCGTATTCATTCAAGGAGAAAAAGAAGGAACAGCGTGCTAGCATGACCGCGCATAACCAATCCCTTTGTTGCCAGGCAGACCACTCAGTAACTGAGCTCCTATACTCTGCCCAGTGACAGGAGAATGCTCAAACCACTTTCTGAAGGCTTTAGACAGCCAATGGAAGCCTTAGGAAGTGCAACGTAACCCCACGGATACAGTAGTTTTGAAAGGGACTAGAAAGAAGAACTACAATTCTCAGATCCTCCACTTCCTGGTTGACTTTTTCTCAGGTTTTTGCCTGCCATATGAGTTCTGTTATACTCACAGACACCATTCAAACAGTTTTAGAAACTTCAGAGTGTTTTCTATCCAAATCTACTAATAATATGCATATTCTAGTTTCTGGGACAGAGTAGTAACCAGTTTAAATTGGGTACGTTTTTCATCCGGCCGTGAAAATACTGCCCCCTAGCCCAGACAGGTTAAACTTGACCCCCAAAAGACATCTGGGTCAGATGGTTTAGATCCTTTCTTCTTTAAGGTTGCTGCCCCTTTCCTTCTCGTCGAACTCGTTAAAGGAAAATGCTTCTTCCAGTTGGAGGTGAGTAATCGCTGTTCTGATGTCCAGAAGTTATTTTCGGTCATAAGAGATGGTAGCAGCAACATTATGTAGCAAATAAGGAAAAAAATAAGTTACAAACAACGCAAAAAAACGAACAAAATAGCACAGTTGGTTAGGAGCATGTAAAATGTCAGCCATCCTCTTCGGCGCCATCTTATATCACTATATCACTTATAATCCTAACTGTTATAGGCCTATTTTTATTTTGCCCTGTTTATCAAATGTGTTGGAAAAACTTGTCAAGACTGGCTTTCTTGATATCTATAGTATTCTCTCTGGTATGCAATCTGGTTGCCGCTCAGGTTATGGATGTGTCACTGCAACCTTTAACCTCTATGGGACCGGCGGGACGAATTCGTCCCACCTACGTAACAGCCAGTGCAATCCCGTGGCGCGATTTTTAAAACGTTTGAAATGCTATTACTTCAATTTCTCAAACATATAACTATTTTACAGCTATTTAAAGACAA
Organism: Salmo trutta; assembly: GCF_901001165.1. Lineage (NCBI taxonomy): Eukaryota > Metazoa > Chordata > Actinopteri > Salmoniformes > Salmonidae > Salmo > Salmo trutta. Next base: position 31,596,782 of record NC_042986.1, on the reverse strand, counting down.
GACTCTCGTTAATCTAACCACACTGTCCGATTTCAAAAAGGCTTTACAACGAAAGCAAAACATTAGATTATGTCAGCAGAGTACCCAGCCAGAAATAATCAGACACCCATTTTTCAAGCTAGCATATAATGTCACAAAAACCTAAACCACAGCTAAATGCAGCACTAACCTTTTATGATCTTCATCAGATGACACACCTAGGACATTATGTTATACAATACATGCATGTCTGTTCAATCAAGTTCATATTTATATCAAAAACCAGCTTTTTACATTAGCATGTGACGTTCAGAAAAAGCATACCCCCCGCAAACTTCCGGGGAATTTACTAACAATTTGCTAAATTACTCACGATAAACGTTCACAAAAAGCATAACAATTATTTTAAGAATTATAGATACATTACTCCTCTATGCACTCGATATGTCCGATTTTAAAATAGCTTTTCGGATGAAGCACATTTTGCAATATTCTAAGTACATAGCCCAGCCATCACGGGCTAGCTATTTAGACACCCAACCAGTTTAGCCTTCACCAAAATCACATTTCCTATAAGAAAAATGGTCTTACCTTTCCTGTTCTTCGTCAGAATGCACTCCCAGGACTTCTACTTCAATAACAAATGTAGGTTTGGTCCCAAATAATCCATAGTTATGTTCCATCAGCGACGTTTTGTTCGTGCGTTCTAGACACTATCAGAATGCTAAATCACGGTCGTGCGCATGGCGCAGAACGTGACAGAAAAATTCTAAATATTCCATTACCGTACTTCGAAGCATGTCAACCGCTGTTTAAAATCAATTTTTATGCAATTTATCTCGTAGAAAAGCGCTAATATTCCGACCGGGAATCTGCAATTAGCTAAACAGCCGAATGAAAATACTCCACGGGGGCGAATCGCGCACGCGCCTAATTCTATTGTCCCCTGATGCGACACTTGGAAAAGGAGATAATGTGTTTCAGCCTGAGGCTGCCTCGTCATCGTTCAGGTTTTTCCCGGGTTCTGAGAGCCTATTGGAGCCCTAGGAATTGTCACGTTACAGCTAAGATCCTGACTCTTCAATAAACAGAAGCAAGAACAACAACACCTTGTCAGACAGGGTACTTCCTGCATGAAACCTTCTCAGGTTTTTGCCTGCCATAGGAGTTCTGTTATACTCACAGACACCATTCAAACAGTTTTAGAAACTTTAGGGTGTTTTCTATCCAAACCTGAACAATAATATGCATATTCTAGCTTCTGAGTTGATGTAGGAGGCAGTTAAAAATGGGCACATATTTTTTCCAAAATTCTCAATGCTGCCCCCTAGCCCGTAGAGGTTAAGGTCTTCAATGATGTCCCCATTGCCCTTGATTCTAAGCAATGTTGTGCTGCTATTTTTATGACTTGGCCAAAGCTTTTGATACGGTAGACCATTCCATTCTTGTGGGCCGGATAAAGAGTATTGGTGTCTCTGAGGGGTCTTTGGCCTGGTTTGCTAACTACCTCTCTCAAAGAGTGCAGTGTATAAAGTCAGAACATCTGCTGTCTCAGCCACTGCCTGTCACCAAGGGTGTACCCCAAAGCTCGATCCTAGGCCCCACGCTTTTTTCAATTTACATCAACAATATAGCTCAGACGGTAAGAAGCTCTCTCATCCATTTATAGGCAGATGATACAGTCTTATACTCAGCTGGCCCCTCCCAGGATTTTGTGTTAAACGCTCTACAACAAAGCTTTCTTAGTGTCCAACAAGCTTTCTCTGCCCTTAACCTTGTTCTGAACACCTCCAAAACAAAGGTCATGTGGTTTGGTAAGAAGAATGCCCTCTTCCCACGGGTGTTATTGTTACCTCTGAGGGTTTAGAGCTTGAGGTAATCACCTCAAACAAGTCCTTGGGAGTATGGCTAGACGGTACACTGACCTTCTCTCAGTACATACCAAAGCTGCAGGCTAAAGTTAAATCTAGACTTGGTTTCCTCTATCGTAATCGCTCCTCTTTCACCCCAGCTACCAAACTAACCCTGATTCAGATGACCATCCTACCCATGCTAGATTATGGAGACGTAATTTATAGATCAGCAGGTAAGGGTGCTCTCGAGAGGCTAGATGTTCTTTACCATTCGGCCATCAGATTTGCCACCAATGCCCCTTATAGGACAAATCACTGCACTCTATACTCTTCTGTAAATTGGTCATCTCTGTGTACCCGTCGCAAGACCCACTGGTTGTTGCTTATTTATAAAACCCTCTTAGGCCTAACTCCCCCCTATCTGAGATATCTACTGCAACCCTCATCCTCCACATACAACACCCGTTCTGCCAGTCACATTCTGTTAAAGGTCCCCAAAGCACACACATCCCTGGGTCACTTGTCTTTTCAGTTCGCTGCAGCTAGTGACTGGAACGAGCTGCAACAAACACTCAAACTGAACAGTTTTATCTCAATCTCTTCATTCAAAGACTCAATCATGGACACTCTTACTGACAGTTGTGGCTGCTTTGCGTGATGTATTGTTGTCTCTACCTTCTTGCCCTTTGTGCTGTTGTCTGTGCCAAATAATGTTTGTACCCTGTTTTGTGCTGCTACCATGTTGTTCTGCTGCCGTGTTGTGTTGCTACCATGTTGTTGTCATGTTGCTACCATGCTATGTTGTTGTCTTAGGTCTCTCTTTATGTAGTGTTGTCTCTCTTGTCGTGATGTGTGTTTTGTCCTAGATTTTTATTACATTTATTTTTAATCCCAGCCCCCATCCCCGCAGGAGGCCTTTTACCTTTTGGTAGGCCGTCATTCTAAATAAGAATTTGTTCTTAACTGACTTGCCTAGTAAATTAAAGGTTAAAGAAAAAAAAGTTTAAAAAAAAATTGTCTAATATTATTTCGGTTGCAACTCAGATGGGCGGGTGGAAATATTTTGAGGTGTGGCCTTAAAAACATGATCCAAAGTGCTAATTTCAGGCAGCGCTGATAGGGATATTTAAGACCAACCAAAAACTGGTTTTCGTGGTAACACAGTTTGTTATGGCATGAATTTTGACGGCAGCAACGCTATCCAGCCATGACGCACACTGCCCATATGACATGGAACAAGAATAGTCTAATGTGCTTTTGGTGCCTGTATACTTTAGAAACATAAAACTAAAGTTTTTCCTATTTCATTTTATTTGATTAAAAACCAAGCATAGCCTCCCCTCCTCTCAATTAAGGAATTGTTTTGTCAGCCCAATGCGATCGCGAAGTAGTCAAGTCTGTCGATAACGGGTTTGGCTCCTGAGACTACTTAATCACCAAAGCTTTATTAAAATAGAACGTTTGAGAGGAGTAAAACAGTGAGCTGACATTCCCTTTTTGTCTCTGCATTGTAGGCAGGCCCACATTACTTTAGCCATGTACGTAAGACCATCCATAGTCTGCGTTGTTTTAATATTAAATGCCCACCGGAAGAAATGATGGTGCCTGTAAGTGTGACATAGCCTAAAGTTGTTTTTTGTTTTGTTTAGAATTTGAATTGAATTATTCATTCTCTTTTTAGGACTTATCAATAATAAATGTAATCTTGCTCATTGACAATGTTTGGCATGTACTTGTTCAGCCATAATGTAATTTACAGTAGGCCTAGCCTCTATATCAGTGTGAATGCTATTGAAGACATGCAATTACTTAGAACAATGTGGACTGCAGATGGGTTCAAGTTAACCTATTTATCAAAGATGGGATAGGTCTACATTTTGTTATTTTGTTTCTGTAAGGAATTTAACAAACTATAACGGACTAACATTGGAATTGGAGTTGACTCCAAGGCAACACAACAGACTGTCAGAAACCGTCTCTAATGTGTAGGAGGGGTGAAGTCAGGCGCAGGAGACAGAACTACGTGAAACACACGTTTAATGGAATAAGTACAAAAATCCAAGGCAGGGTACAAAACTAAAAAAAATAGGAATAAAATCCAAAATGAGTTAGGACGCAGCCCAGCAGACCCTCATGCCTAAAATGCAGCACAGTGGAGCATAATCAAATCCTCAACCTACGTAGGACGAAACAAAATTAATCCCGCACAAGCCCAAACCAAAAACAGACAGACTAAATAACCCCACTAATGACCTAACCCAAAACAGGTGCTAACCTAAACAGACATCACCAAACGAACAGAAAAGGGGCAGCTAGTAGGCCGGCGACGACGACCGCCGAGCGCCGCCCGAACGGGGAGAGGCGCCACCTTCTGTGGACGTTGTGACACAGACAGTAAATACACAACCTAAAGCAACCACATATTTCTCCATGGAGCACGTTCTGATGGAGCACACCCACAACTTGTTTATTCATCAAAACCCAGCCCTTTCGCACCAACGCCAGCAAGTGCGTCAATAATTGTGGTAGTGAAAATAGTCAAATATTTCTGACACACCCCTGAACCTATAGCGCTCCCGCCTGCACTTAGATTTACCATTGTGTTAGTTTAGTTCAAATAGAGCACTTAGATTTACCATTGTGTTACTGTAGTTCAAATAGAGCACTTAGATTTACCATTGTGTTAGTTTAGTTCAAATAGAGCACTTAGATTTACCATTGTGTTACTGTAGTTCAAATAGAGCACTTAGATTTACCATTGTGTTAGTTTAGTTCAAATAGAGCACTTAGATTTACCATTGTGTTACTGTAGTTAAAATAGAGCACTTAGATTTACCATTGTGTTAGTGTAGTTAAAATAGAGCACTTAGATTTACAATTGTGTTAGTGTAGTTAAAATAGAGCACTTAGATTTACCATTGTGTTAGTGTAGTTAAAATAGAGCACTTAGATTTACAATTGTGTTAGTGTAGTTAAAATAGAGCACTTAGATTTACCATTGTGTTAGTGTAGTTAAAATAGAGCGCTTAGATTTACCATTTACCATTGTGTTAGTTTTGTTAAAATAGAGCTATGGTCATGTCTTTGTGAGCCACTGTATGTTGTTCGGTATCCAGAATGTAGCTAAAGGCGCGACCCTTTCCTCAAGGCTTCTCATGTCTTTAACACACTCTCCACAGGGCAGATCATATCACACAGTCATCTGCCCACTCAACCATGTAACCCACACTAATCCTGTCATCCACAGAACAGGGGTGTGTGTATATGTATATGTGTGTGGGGGAGGGTACAGTTGAAGTCAGAAGTTTACATACACCTTAGCCAAATACATTTAAACTCACATTTACACAATTCCTGACATTTAATCCGAGTAAAAATGCCCTGTCTTTGGTCAGTTAGGATCACCACTTTATTTTAAGAATGTGAAATTTCAGAATAATAGTATAGAGAATGATTTATTTCAGCTTTTATTTCTTTCATCACATTCCCAGGTGGGTCAGAAGTTTACATACACTCAATTAGTATTTGGTAGCGTTGCCTTTAAATTGTTTCGGATAGCCTTCCACAAGCTTCCCACAATAAATTGTGTGAATTTTGGCTCATTCCTCCTGACAGAGCTAGTGTAACTGAGTCAGGTTTGTAGTCCTCCTTGCTCGCACATGCAACTTTGGAAGTATGCTTGGGGTCATTGTCCATTTGGAAGACCCATTTGCGACCAAGCTTTAACTTCCTGACTGATGTCTTGATATGTTGCTTCAATATAACCACATCATTTTCCTCATGATGCCATCTGGTTTGTGAAGTCCACCAGTCCCTCCTGCAGCAAAGCACCCCCACAACATGATGCTGCCACCCCCTTGCTTCACGGTTGGGATGGTGTTCTTCGGCTTGCAAGCCTCCCCCTTTTTCTTCCAAACATAACAATGGTCATTATACCAGTTATAATTTTGTTTCATCAGACCAGAGCACATTTCTCCAATAAGTACGATCTTTGTCCCCATTTGTATTGGCAAACCATAGTCTGGCTTTTTTATGGCGGTTTTGGAGCAGTGGTTTCTTCCTTGCTGAGCGGCCTTTCATGTTATGTCGATATAGGACTCGTTTTACTGTGGATATAGATAATGTTGTACCTGTTTCCTCCAGCATCTTCACAAGGTCCTTTGCTGTTGTTCTGGGATTTATTTGCGCTTTTCACACCAAAGTATGTTCATCTCTAGAAGACAGAACACGCCTTGAAATACATCCACAGATACACCTCCAATTGACTCAAATGATGTCAATTAGCACATCAGAAGCTTCTAAAGCCATGACATTATTTTCTTGAATTTTCCAAGCTGTTTAAAGGCACAGTCAACTTAGTGTATGTAAACTTCTGACCCACTGGATTTGTGATACAGTGAATTATAAGTGAAATAATCTGTCTGTAAACAATTGTTGGAAAAATTACTTGTTTCTTGCACAAAGTAAATGTCTTTACCGACTTGCCCAAACTATAGTTTGTTAACAAGAAATTTGTGGAGTGATTGAAAAACAATTTTTAATGAACCCAACCTAAGTGTATGTAAACCTCCTGAATTCAACTGTATGTACTGTGTGTGTGTGTGTGTGTGTGTGTGTGTGTGTGTGTGTGTGTGTGTGTGTGTGTTTGGCAGAGCCAAATGGTTCAAAGGGTGAACTAGTGTTAGCTTTGCTAAGACAAACACTTTCTTTGTTGTTTTCTCCCTTTGGTTGACGTTGACAGCAGGAGGCTGGCCATTTGGTGGCTTTAGAGGGTGATACAGGAGACTGCAAGGGTGTGTGTGTGCGTCTGTGTGTGTGTGCGTCTGTGTGTGTGTGCGTCTGTGTGCGTGTGTGCGTGTGTGCGTGTGTGTGCGTGTGTGTGTGTGTGTGCGTGTGTGTGTGTGTGTGTGTGTGTGTGTGTGTGCGTCTGTGTGTGTGTGTGTGCGTCTGTGTGTGTGTGTGCGCGTGTGTGCGTCTGTGTGTGTGTGTGTGTGTGTGTGTGTGTGTGTGTGTGTGTGTGTGTGTGTGTGTGTGTGTGTGTTTGTGTGTGTGTGTGTGTGTGTGTGTGTATTGCTGTCTCCTGTCTGTATATGTATGGATGTGTTTAATGTCTTTAGTGTTAGTGGCCAAATGCCACAGTTTCTGTCACAGATGTCACAGATTCCCTCTCCATCTCTCTGGCATCAGCCCTCTGACACAGACACAGCCATTTGTGCATGTGTTCGTGTGTGTGTCTGCATGCTTGTGTATTTTTTGACAGCATCTGTAACATTTCTTCCCCCTCTCCATCCCTCCTTTCCACTCTCTCATCAGGGTGTCTTATCTGTGTTTAGCCTGGTTATCCAGTCCGTCTGGCTCATCCTCTTATTTACACACACACACACGCACACAGACAAACAGACAGACATTGTCACGACTTCCGCCGGAGTCGGTCCCTCTCCTTGTTCGAGCGGTGCTCGGCGGTCAACGTCACCGGCCTTCTAGCCATCACCAATCCACTTTTCATTTTCCATTTGTTTTGTCTTTGTTTTCTACACACCTGGTTTCAATTCCCCCATTACGTGTTCATTATTTAACCCTCTGGTTTCCCACATGTTTGTGTGCGTGTTTGTTCAATTGTTCAGGCTGTTACTGACGGCTGGTATTTTGTTGCTGGGTTTTGTTATTACGCCCGTTTATTTCGTGGTACTGGTATTTTTCCCGCACCGTAGTATTGTGTTTATACTGGTGTTATCTTGTATTAAATACCTTGTCCACGCATCTCAGCTCTCCTGCGCCTGACTCCTTTCACCAGTTACCCACAGCCTTGACAGACATTTAGAGTACCAGTCAAAAGTTTGGACACACCTACTCATTCAAGGGTTTTTCTTTATTTTTACTATTTTCTACATTGTACAATAATAGGGAATACATCAAAACAATGAAATAACACATATGGAATCAATTAGTAACCAAAAAAGGGTTAAACAAATCAAAATATATTTTATATTTGAGATTCTTCAAAGTAGCCACCCTTTGCCTTGATGACAGCTTTGCACATTCTTGGCATTCTCTCAACCATCTTCGTGAGATAGTGTAACGCCCTGGCCATAGAGAGGGGTTTTTGTTCTTTATTTTGGTTAGGCCAGGGTGTTACATTGGGTGGGCGTTCTATGTTCCTTTTTCTATGTTTTTGTATTTCTTTGTTTTGGGCCGTGAGTGTGGCTCCCAATCAGGCACAGCTGAAGCTCGTTGCTGCTGATTGGGAGTCACACATAAGGAGCATGTTTTTTCCTTTGGGTTTGTGGGTAATTGTTTCTGTCAGTGTTTTTGTTCCAGACAGGACTGTTTGCTGTCGGTTTGCTCATTTTCTTGTTTTGTATAGTGTTCACGTTGTTTACATTAAATTCTAATAATGAACACTAACTCCGCTGCACCTTGGTCCACTTCTTCAGACGACAGCCGTTACAGATAGACCTGGAATGCATTTCAATTAACAGGTGTGCCTTGTTAAAAGTTAATTTGTGGAATTTCTTTCCTTCTTAATGCGTTTGAGCCAATCAGTTGTGTTGTGACAAGGTAGGGATGGTTTACAGAAGATAGCCCTATTTGGTAAAAGACCAAATCCATATTATGGCAAGAACAGCACAAATAAGTTTCACGATAGTTCATCTTTACTTAAAGACATGAAGTTCAGTCAAGCTGGAAAGTTTCAAGAACTTTGAAAGTTTCTTTAAGTGCAGTTGCAAAACCCATCAAGCGCTGTGATGAAACTGGCTCTCATGAGGACTGCCACAGGAAATGAAGACCCTGAGTTACCTCTGCTACAGAGGATACATTCATTAGAGTGAACTGCACCTCAGATTGCAGCCCAAATAAATGCTTCACAGAGTTCAAGAAACAGACACATTTCAACATCAACTGTTGAGAGGAGACTGCATGAATCAGGCCTTCATGGTCGAATTGCTGCAAAGAAACCACTACTAAAGGACACCAATAAGAATAAGAGACTTCATTGGGCCAAGAAACACGAGCAATGGACATGAGACCGGTGTAAATCTGTCCATTGATCTGATTAGTCCAAATTTGAGATTTTTGGTTCCAACCGCCGTGTCTTTATGAGACGCAGAGTAGATAAATGGATGATCTCTGCATGTGTGGTTCCCAACTTGAAGCATGGAGGAGGAGGTGTGGTGGTGCTTTGCTGGTGACACTGTCAGTGATTTATTTGGAATTCAAGGCGCACTTAACCAGCATGGCTACCACAGCATTCTCCATCCCATCTGGTTTGCGCTTAGTGAGACTATCATTTGTTTTCCAACAGGACAATGACCTAACACACCTCCAGGCTGTGTAACGGGTATTTGACCAAGAAGGAGAGTGATGGAGTGCTGTATCAGATGACCTGGCCTCCACAGCATATGTGGAAACTCCTTCAAGACTGTTGGAAAAGCATTCCAGGTGAAGCTGGTTGAGAGAATGCCAAGAGTGTGCAAAGCTGTCATCAAGGCAAAGGGTGGCTACTTTGAAGAATCTAAAATATATTTTGATTTGTTTAACACTTGTTTGGTTACTATTGATTCCATATTTGTTATTTCATAGTTTTTATGTCTTCACTATTATTCTACAATGTTGAAATAGTAAAATAAAATAAAAACTCTTGATTGAGTAGGTGTGTCCAATCTTTTAACTGGTACTGCACACACACACACACACACACACACACACACACACACACACACCATCACGCCATCAAATGTGCTAACCCTGCACAGCAGTCTCACCCTAAAGCTGTATTTTCTGGGCATGAGCTGGTGGATGATGGCTTCTCATATGGCAATGAAATGACTGGAGGGAGGGAGGGAGGGTGACTGGAGGGAGGGAGAACAGCTGGGGCAGTATCTGATTTAAGACTAGAGAGAGAGAGATAGGGACAGGGACAGGGAGAACAGCTGGGGCAATATCTGATTTAAGACTAGAGAGAGAGAGATAGGGACAGGGAGAACAGCTGGGGCAATATCTGATTTAAGACTAGAGAGAGAGAGATAGGGACAGGGAGAACGGCTGGGACAGTATCTGATTTAAGACTAGAGAGAGAGAGATAGGGACAGGGAGAACGGCTGGGACAGTATCTGATTTAAGACTAGAGAGAGAGAGATAGGGACAGGGAGAACGGCTGGGACAGTATCTGATTTAAGACTAGAGAGAGAGAGATAGGGACAGGGAGAACAGCTGGGGCAGTATCTGATTTAAGACTAGAGAGATCGGGACAGGGACAGGGAAAACAGCTGGGGCAATATCTGGTTCCAGACTAGAGGAAGAGCAAAGATCGAGAAAGAGAGACAGAGAGAGAGATCGGGACAGGGACAGGGAGAACAGCTGGGACAGTTTCTGGTTCCAGATTAGATGGAGGGAGAAAGCAAGAGAGAGAGTGGGACGGGGACAGGGAGAACGGCTGGGACAGTATCTGGTTCCAGATTAGATGGAGGGAGAAAGCAAGAGAGAGAGTGGGACGGGGATAGGGAGAACAGCTGGGGCAGTTTCTGGTTCCAGACTAAAGAGAGAGAGGGAGCGGGATGAAGAGAGAGAATACTTATATATATATATATACCCCTACAAAGTCCCGCGGCCCCCCATATAGTTTTAGCTGAGCCCGCACCAGCCCCAGCAACACAGCTCTGGGGTCCTTACATCCCACCCCACTCGTCTCATGTTTCCTCGTCTTACAGATTTACATTTCTGCCTGCCCCACCATGTAGTTTACCAGGCAATCCCGACGCCTATTGGCTACAGTATACCGAGGCCTTCCAACATATACGTTAATAGTCAACCCCAACCTTAGGCCTGTGCACCACAAGAAAAAGATAAATGCTGCACTGTTTCCTCCTCCCCTCAGAAAAGACACCCCCTCCCCACTGATGGATCAACAGGCCACACATATCTATTGGTAGCGATAGCCCCATGAATAATCCTCCATGGAGACCAGCAATACGCTTCTCTATGGGAGGCTTATACAGGGAGCGCCAACATCCTCTCAGAGAAGAGCTGTCCCAAACTCCCCGGCCACCCCGTTGCCCTCTGCCCACGCAGCTGGTCCTTCTGAGCCACCTTCACAGCCACTGCATACAGCGTCTATTTGCTGACTGTGGAAGAGGTCGTCAGCTCAGGAGTCTTGAACAATAATATAATTCCCTCACCTTCCTGGTATTCCCCTGCAGCGGCAGCAATGGTGAAAGGAAGTATGTCAGTGTCATTCGTAGTTTGACTGTCCAGTCTCTGCCTACTCCCCAGCAGCTCTCTGACCGAGCCCGGTAGGGCAGCTCAGACCCCCTCCACCACCTGCTGCAGCAGCCTGGTTGACTTTATGGAGGAAACCTATTCCATGAACTGCCAGATTTCCACCCTGACTCTTCTTGCAGGTCATCCAAGTTGTGAACCCCGCTCTCGCAAGAATGGCCCGCAAAATGTCAGAGGTCAGCAATCTGGTCTGGATGAGTGGATTGTGAAACAGTGGCTCTTCCATTTTTCATGCTCCTGGCTATGAAATGTCTCTGTGAACAGATAGTCTTTTTCCACATCCAAATCACAGTGTGGTAGAACAGAGTAATGGCTGACATATCCAATAGGAACAAGTGCCTATCATTCCCAAGGTCCCCCTGCTCTCCTCAGAACAGCCCAAGCATTGTCTCTCCAGCACACCCCCTGCTGGTACAGAAGTCTCTGTGCTGCTTGTAAATGGAAAGCTGTCACTCTAGACCCAATGTCCACCAGCCCTTGGCCCCCCTCATGGAAAGGGTGGTGTAACACTGCTGCACGTGTCCAGTGTTGACCAGACCAAAATAAATACACCAGTAACCTCCGTAGTTGCTTGAAGGAACTCTGTGGGGTATCCAACACCATCAGCCTGTGCCAGAGAATTGAAGCGGCCATGTTGTTAGCGACCAGGATCCTTCCCCTGAACGACATCAGTGGCAACAACCACCGCCATTTAGACAACTTAGCCGCATACTTTATCCACCAGCCTCTCCCAGTTTTTCTCCTGAAACTCGGAGGTCCCCAAGAACAGCCCTAAGAACTTCATCCCTACTCTACCCCACTCTAACCCCCCAGGAAGACTAGGAGATTCTGCTCTGCCCCACTGTAGCCCCACAGGAAGACTAGGAGATTCTGCTCTGCCCCACTGTAGCCCCCCAGGAAGACTAGGATATCCTGCTCTGACCCACTGTAGCCCCCCAGGAAGACTAAGAGATCCCGCTCTGACCCACTGTAGCCCCCCAGGAAGACTAGGAGATTCTGCTTTGCCCCACTGTAGCCCCCCAGGAAGACTAGGATATCCTGCTCTGGCCCACTGTAGCCCCCCAGGAAGACTAGGAGATTCTGCTCTGACCCACTGTAGCCCCCCAGGAAGACTAGGAGATCCTGCTCTGACCCACTGTAGCCCCCCAGGAAGACTAGGAGATCCTGCTCTGACCCACTGTAGCCCCCCAGGAAGACTAGGAGATCCTGCTCTGACCCACTGTAACCCCCCAGGAAGACTAGGAGATCCTGCTCTGACCCACTGTAACCCCCCAGGAAGACTAGGAGATCCTGCTCTGACCCACTGTAGCCCCCCAGGAAGACTAAGAGATCCTGCTCTGCCCCACTGTAGCCCCCCAGGAAGACTAGGAGATCCTTCTGTGACCCACTGTAGCCCCCCAGGAAGACTAGGAGATCCATCTCTGATCCACTGTAGCCCCCCAGGAAGACTAGGACATCCTGCTCTGACCCACTGTAGCCCCCCAGGAAGACTAGGAGATCCATCTCTGATCCACTGTAGCCCCCCAGGAAGACTAGGACATCCTGCTCTGACCCATCTCCCCATAATCAGACCCTCACTCTTCTCCTAGTTCACCTTAGCTGATGCCACCCCCTCGAACAACACTAAAGCCCTGCAAACCTCTTCTACATTTCCCTCCACTCTAACAAACACTGTTACATCCTCAGCGTAACCTGACATTGAAACCGTCTCCCTACCTACTTCCCCTGAACTGACAACCCCTGCAGCCTCTCTCCCCACCTACTTCCCCTGAACTGACAACCCCTGCAGCCTCTCTCCCCACCTACTACCCCTGAACTGACAACCCCTGCAGCCTCTCTCCCCACCTACTACCCCTGAACTGACAACCCCTGCAGCCTCTCTCCCCACCAACTACCCCTGAACTGACAACCCCTGCAGCCTCTCCCTCAGCCTACAACCCCTGCAGCCTCTCTCCCCACCTACTACCCCTGAACGGACAACCCCTGCAGCCTCTCTCCCCACCTACTACCCCTGAACTGACAACCCCTGCAGCCTCTCTCCCCACCTACTACCCCTGAACTGACAACCCCTGCAGCCTCTCCCTCAGCCTACAACCCCTGCAGCCTCTCTCCCCACCTACTACCCCTGAACTGACAACCCCTGCAGCCTCTCCCTCAGCCTACACAGCAGTGATTATATGGCTAAATAGTAGAGCTGACCCGAGAGTGGACACCCCTGCCTAATCCCTCTCCTTACTGAGACTGGCCGGCTCAGCCCACCCCCACTTTTACCATAACAGAGGCCCAACAATGTAATAAGTTGACCCATGATCTAAGCTCACTACCCAGGCCAAACGCTTCCATGGTCCGAAACAGATAGGCATGACACACTCTATCAAAAGCATTTTCTTGATCGAAATGAGTCCCAGATCCTGATCATACATCCTAGTGATGTCTATCACATCTCTCAAAAGAAACAAGTTGTCCATTATTGTATGTGTAATACAAGCAGAGCAACGATACTGGCATCCAGTTTTTCGGCAGTAGTGACAGCACTGCCCACTGGCAGCTGACTGGTAGTTCAGAACTCTCAAAGGACTCCCGAAAGACCTCTAAGAGGTCCTTCCCCAATACACCTCAGAAACCTATATAAAACTCAGCTGTCAGTTCATTGACCCCCGGCGCATAGCCTGGGGAGAGCTGCTGCAGAGCCACTATTAGTTCTCCCTCCAGCCCAGCACTCTGCCCAGGTCTGAGCTTAGGCAACCTCTGTAGAATCTCCTGAGCACACTGTGGATCAGTGTTGCTATCACCGTCGTGGTCTGCGTAGAGTCCATAGTCATCCTCCTCATTTCCGCTGGATCCAAAGTCAGACCCTGAAGGACACCGCAGATAGAACATCTGCTTCTGCTGTGCCGACTTCCTCTTCAGGTTGAAGAAGAACACACCCAGAGCATCCATTTCTGTCAGGGTAGTCATCCGTGCTCTAATAAGCACACAATTTACCTGATCCTGTAGAAAAGACCCCCACTGCAACTGCTTAGCCCTCAACTCTCTAACCCTAAATCCTGCTGGCCAATAAGGCTATCCTCAATGCCTCTAATATACTACTCCAACTTCTGAATAGTAGACCTTATCTTAGCTGTCCCATGGGCAGAGAACTGCTGGCAAAACAACCTTACTTGTCTTTTCCCCACCTCCCACTATTATTTTAGGTTCTCAAACTCAGCTTTCCTCGCTTTCCAACTCTCCTAAAAGACACCAAACCCCTCACAAAATGAGGCATCATGCAATAATTTAGCAATAAAGTGCCAGTAAGACCTCAGATGAGGCCAAGCTACACTCAACTGTTACCACATGGTCTGAAAAACCACTAGGCCAGATCTGGGAGCCCAGAACCATGTTACAGCTCTCCTTACTGACATCGATCCTGATAAACCACTAGGAGCCCAGAACCCTGTTACAGATCCCATTACTGACATAGATCCTTTCAAACCACTAGGAGCCCAGAACCCTGTGTTCCATTTATTAAAGTGGCCAATGATTTCAAGTCTCTGTATATAGGCAGCAGCCTCTCTGTGCTGTTTCAACATATTCTTTCGATGAGAACAGAACTGCTACACCTATACTTATACTAGACCCATGACTGAGGAAATACTCCCACTCCATGCCACACACTGCATCATTATCAGTATCACTGTGGGTCTCCTGTAAGAACACCACATTTAACGTGTAGGCCTACTAAACTCATACACTACAGCGCTCCTACTTCTGTCTCTTCCTAAACTCATACACTACAGACCTCCTATTCCTGTCTTTTCCTAAACTCATACACTACAGTCCTCCTTTTCCTGTCTCTTACTAAACTCATACACTACAGACCTCCTATTCCTGTCTTTTCCTAAACTCATACACTACAGTCCTCCTATTCCTGTCTCTTACTAAACTCATACACTATAGCCCTCCTACTTTTGTCTCTTACTAAACTCATACACTATAGCCCTCCTACTTTTGTCTCTTACTAAACTCATACACTACAGCCCTCCTATTCCTGTCTCTTCCCCCAGTTATGTTTAAAGAGCCCACTCTTCAAGCCTCCATGAAAAGGTACGAAAAGGAAAGCAAGAAAACCAACAGAGGTAACAGACAAGGGAACGAAATTACAATGATCAGACCCATCACGATCAGACCCATCATGATCAGACCCATCACGATCCGACCCATCACGATCAGACCCATCACGATCAGACCCATCACGATCAGACCCATCATGATCAGACCCATCACGATCCGACCCATCACGATCAGACCCA
>NC_042986.1:31467626-31581282 GCF_901001165.1 Salmo trutta | reverse complement strand
CTCTCTCCCTCCCTCATGCTCTTTCTCTCTCTCCTTCCCTCATGCTCTTTCTCTCTCTCCCTCCCTCATGCTCTTTCTCTCTCTCCTTCCCTCATGCTCTTTCTCTCTCTCCCTCCCTCATGCTCTTTCTCTCTCTCCTTCCCTCATGCTCTTTCTCTCTCTCCTTCCCTCATGCTCTTTCTCTCCCTCTCCAACTTTTCTTTCTCTCACTCGCTCTTTCAATTCAATTTCATTCAAAGGGATTTATTGACATGGGACACATATGTTTACATTGCCAAAGCAAGTTAAATAGATAATAAACAAAAGTGAAATAAACAATAACAAATGAACAGTAGATATCACACTCCAGAGGAATAGAGACATTTCAAAAGTCATATTATGGTTGTATACAGTATTGTAACGATGTGCAAATACTTAAATTAAAAAAGGGAAAATAAATAAACATAAATATGGGTTGTATTTACAATGGTGTTTGTTCTTCACTGGTTGACCTTTTCTTGTCGCAAAAGGTCACAAATCTTGCTGCTGTGATGGCACACTGTGGTATTTCACCCAGTAGATATGGGAGTTTATCAAAACTGGATTTGTTTTTGAATTCTTTGTGGATCTGTGTAATCTGAGGGAAATATGTGTCTCTAATATGATCATACATTTGGCAGGAGGTTAGGAAGTGCAGCTCAGTTTCCTCCTCATTTTGTGGGCAGTGTGCACATAGCCTGTCTTTTCTTGAGAGCCAGGTCTGCCTACGGCAGCCTCTCTCAATAGCAAGGTTATGCTCACTGAGTCTGTACATAGTCAAAGCTTTCCTTAAGTTTGGGTCAGTCACAGTGGTCAGGTATTCTGCCACTGTGTACTCTCTGTTTAGGGCCAAACAGCATTCTAGTTTGTTCTGTTTTTTTTGTTAATTTTGTCCAATGTGTCAGGTAATTATCTTGTTGTTTTCTCATGATTTGGTTGGGTCTAATTGTGTTGCTGTCCTGGGGCTCTGTGGGGTCTGTTTGTGTTTGTGAACAGAGCCCCAGAACCATCTTGCTTAGGGGACTCTTCTCCAGGTTCATCTCTCTGTAGGTGATGGCTTTGTTATGGAAGGTTTGGGAATCACTTCCTTTTAGCTGGTTGTAAAGTTTAACAGCTATTTTCTGGATTTTGATAATTAATGGGTATCATCCTAATTCTGCTCTGCATGCATTATTTGGTTTTTAAGTTGTACACATAGGATGTTTCTGCAGACAGAATCTCAATTTGGTGTTTGTCCCATTTTGTGAATTCTTGGTTGGTGAGCAGACCCCAGACCTCACAACCATAAAGGGCAATGGGCTCTATAACTGATTCGAGTATATTTAGCCAGATCCTAATTGGTATGTTGAATTTTATGTTCCTTTTGATGGCATAGAAGGCCCTTCTTGCCTTGTCTCTCAGATCATTCACAGCTTTCTGGAAGTTACCTGTGGTGCTGATGTTTAGGCTGAGGTACAGTATATCTTGTTTTTTTTGTGCTCTAGGGCAACAGTGTCTAGATGGAATTTAACTTCAGATTCTAGTAGAGTGAGGCCGGGTGCTGCAGACTGTTCTAGTACCCTCTCCAATTCATTGATACATATGTTGAAAGAGTGTGGGGCTGCATCCCTGTCTCACCCCACGGCCCTGTGGAAAGGAATGTGTGTGTTTTGCCAGTGAAGTAGATAATAAAGAAAAGTGAAATAAACAATGAGAAATGATCTCTCTCTATTTTTCTTTGCATCCTTTCTTCTCTCCCTCCTGGGGATAAACAGACCATGATGCAGAGCATACTGCTGAAGCCGTTTCGCTCCCAAGCAGTCAACCGTCTCTGTCTGTGTTGTTTCTGTCTTTCCTCCAGCTCCCTCTATCCCTGCACTCATCTCCTTTGGTGCCCCCCCCTCACCCTCTCTCGCTCTCTCCCTCTCTCTAAAGTTGCATTAAAAGCCCAACACCACTCACATCAATCCCACAATCCCTAGCGTGCGATGTAACATGTGAGCCCTTTTACAATATTTTCCACTCCTAGCGTTTTTTTTCTTTTTGACTTCCAGATGCTTGTTCTGCCCAAGAGGCTCTGATAGGTTTCAGGTCATATGAGGGAGCCATATGGCAATAGAAGGAATATGTTTCCCATATCTTACACAGCACTCATTTACTGCACACAGTACATACAGTTGAAGTCGGAAGTTTACATACACTTAGGTTGGAGTCATTAAAACTCGTTTTTCAACCACTCCACAAATTTCTTGTTAACAAACTATAGTTTTGGCAAGTCTGTTAGGACATCTACTTTGTGCATGACACAAATTGGTAACAGACAGATTATTTCACTTATACTTCACTGTATCACAATTCCAGTGGGTCAGAAGTTTACATACACTAAGTTGACTGTGCCTTTTAACAGCTTGGAAAATTCCAGGAAATGATGTCATGGCTTGAGAAGCTTCTGATAGGCTAATTGACATCATTTGAGTCAATTGGCAGTGTACCTGTGGATGTATTTCAAGGCCTACCTCAAACTCAGTGCCTCCTTGCTGACATCATGTGAAAGTCAAAAGAAATCAGCCAAGACCTCAGAAAAGAATTGTAGACCTCCACAAGTCTGGTTCATCCTTGGAAGCAATTTCCAAATGCCGGAAGGTACCACATTCATCTGTACAAACAATAATACGCAAGTATAAACACCATGGGACCACGCAGCCGTCATACCGCTCAGGAAGGAGACGTGTTCTATCTCCTAGAGATGAACGTACTTTGGTGCGAAAAGTGCAAATCAATCCCAGAACAGCAGCAAAGGACCTTGTGAAGATGCTGGAGGATACAGGTACAAAAGTATCTATATCCACCGTAAAACGAGTCCTATATCGACATAACCTGAATGGCCGCTCAGCAAGGAAGAAGCCACTGCTCCAAAACCGCCATAAATAAGCCAGACTACGGTTTGCAACTGCACATGTGGACAAAGATAGTACTTTTTGGAGAAATGTAAAAAAAATAGAACTGTTTGGCCATAATGACCATCGTTATGTTTGGAGGAAAAAGGGGGAGGCTTGCAAGCTGAAGAACACCATCCCAACCGTGAAGCACGGGAGTGGCAGCATCATGTTGTGGGGGTGCTTTGCTTGAGGAGGGACTGGTGCACTTCACAAAATAGATGGCATCATGAGGAATTGAAAATTATGTGGATATATTGATGCAACATTTCAAGACATCAGTCAGGAAGTTAAAGCTTGGTCGCAAATGGGTCTTCCAAATGGACAATGACCCCAAGCATACTTCCAAATTTGTGGCAAAATGGCTTAAGGACAACAAAGTCAAGGTATTGGAGTGGCCATCATAAAGCCCTGACTTCAACCCTATAGAAAATGTGTGGGCAGAACTGAAAAAGCTTGTTCGAGCAAGGAGGCCTACAAAACCTGACACCAGCTCTGTAAGGAGGAATGGGCCAAAATTCACACAAATCATTGTGTGAAGCTTGTGGAAGGCTACCGGAAATGTTTGACCCAAGTTAAACAATTTAAAGGCAATGTTACCAAATACTAATTGAGTGTATGTAAACTTCTGACCCACTGGGAATGTGATGAAAGAAATGAAAGCTGAAATAAATCATTCTCTACTATTATTCGGACATTTTACATTCTTAAAATAAAGTGGTGATCCTAACTGACCTAAGACAGGGAATTTTTACTGGGATTAAATGTCAGGAATTGTGAAAAACTGAGTTTAAATGTATTTGGCTAAGGTGTATGTAAACGTCCGACTTCAACTGTAGCTAACAGAGCATGAGACAAGCTAAACACAGAGTTATTTTCTCTGATTAGCACTGGCAGTATTTCCAAAAGTGATGTCAACAAATTAACTGTTTACTTTATTTGCTTATAGGGTGGAAAATAATTAACTCCATCGTAAAGGTCAAAGGGCAAATGCTTAATGCTAACTTCAATCCCTCATGTCCCATATTCTCGCTGGAAGAGGATTATTGTTAGTGAAGGTCAGATGTGAAAGTCAATCTGTTTACTGACATAGTAATCCAAATCCCTTCCGGCCCATCAAAGAGTAACAAGACAGTACACTTTTTATTTAAATATTCGTATTTTGTTTCTCTCTCTCTCTCTCTCTCTCTCTCTCTCTCTCTCTCTCTCTCTCTCTCTCTCTCTCTCTCTCTCTCTCTCACCCTCCCTTCGTCCCTCCCCTTATCTAATTCTTTTCTCTCTCTCCTCTGCTGTCCATACATGCCCTTTTAACCTGCTTTCTGTGAAATCCACTCAGAAAGCTCTGTCTACTCTATGCACTTTATCCCAAAGATTAGAAAGGATTTGTCCCTGTGTCAGTGCGGATTGGAGGGAGGCAGAGAAGAATAGGACTGAAGGAGGGAGGCAGAGAAGAATAGGACTGAAGGAGGGAGTAGTAGAGGTGGATAGGACTGAAGGATGGAGTAGTAGAGGTGGATAGGACTGAAGGAGGGAGTAGTAGAGGTGGATAGGACTGAAGGACAGAGTAGTAGAGGTGGATAGGACTGAAGGATGGAGTAGTAGAGGTGGATAGGACTGAAGGAGGGAGTAGTAGAGGTGGATAGGACTGAAGGAGGGAGTAGTAGAGGTGGATAGGACTGAAGGAGGGAGTAGTAGAGGTGGATAGGACTGAAGGAGGGAGGAGTAGAGGTGGATAGGACTGAAGGAGGGAGTAGTAGAGGTGGATAAGACTGATGGATGGAGTAGTAGAGGTGGATAGGACTGAAGGGGGGAGTAGTAGAGGTGGATAGGACTGAAGGAGGGAGTAGTAGAGGTGGATAGGACTGAAGGTGGGAGTAGTGGAGGTGGATAGGACTGAAGGATGGAGTAGTAGAGGTGGATAGGACTGAAGGAGGGAGTAGTAGAGGTGGATAGGACTGAAGGAGGGAGGAGTAGAGGTGGATAGGACTGAAGGAGGGAGTAGTAGAGGTGGATAGGACTGAAGGAGGGAGTAGTGGAGGTGGATAGGACTGAAGGATGGAGTAGTAGAGGTGGATAGGACTGAAGGAGGGAGTAGTAGAGGTGGATAGGACTGAAGGAGGGAGTAGTAGAGGTGGATAGGACTGAAGGAGGGAGTAGTAGAGGTGGATAGGACTGAAGGAGGGAGTAGTAGAGGTGGATAGGACTGAAGGAGGGAGTAGTAGAGGTGGATAGGACTGAAGGATGGAGTAGTAGAGGTGGATAAGACTGACGGATGGAGTAGTAGAGGTGGATAGGACTGAAGGGGGGAGTAGTAGAGGTGGATACGACTGAAGGAGGGAGTAGTAGAGGTGGATAGGACTGAAGGTGGGAGTAGTGGAGGTGGATAGGACTGAAGGATGGAGTAGTAGAGGTGGATAGGACTGAAGGAGGGAGTAGTAGAGGTGGATAGGACTGAAGGAGGGAGTAGTAGAGGTGGATAGGACTGAAGGAGGGAAGTCGTAGAGGTGGATAGGACTGAAGGAGGGAGTAGTGGAGGTGGATAGGACTGAAGGATGGAGTAGTAGAGGTGGATAGGACTGAAGGAGGGAGTAGTAGAGGTGGATAGGACTGAAGGAGGGAGTAGTAGAGGTGGATAGGACTGAAGGACAGAGTAGTAGAGGTGGATAGGACTGAAGGAGGGAGTAGTAGAGGTGGATAGGACTGAAGGAGGGAGTAGTAGAGGTGGATAGGACTGAAGGACGGAGTAGTAGAGGTGGATAGGACTGAAGGAGGGAGTAGTGGAGGTGGATAGGACTGAAGGAGGGAGTAGGGATTGGTAGCTTGAAGAACACTAAACATTGTTGAGAGTATGTATTATGTAATCATGAGGAGAAGCCTACTGCACCTAACTCAGCATTACTCTTACACAGACATAATAGGTTTGAATAAAGATTATAGATGAATATAGATGACTATGTTGAGACTGATAGGTTGGAGTATAACTAACCTCTCAGTGTTTCTGAAGCCTCAAGGTGTGTGTGGGGGGGTCTGTCAGTCATGGTTAGCGGGGGCGGGATCTGACATGTCATCCCGACGTCCCACTTCGGTCTGTCCTAGTTCCAGGTCACCGCCAGTGCCTGCAAGACTCCGAGACAAGACTCCCAGCCTGAAGACCAGAGAGGAAGATGAAATGTGAATACTTACTAATAAAGAACTTAGAACCTGTTCATGGAACACTCGAAGAAACATTTGGAATTAACTATTTAAATAATGTTCCACTCTATAGGCCCAGCACTGTGGCTTTGTAGGATGGTGGTAAAGGCCTTCACTGTATATATGGTTTGGTAAGACAGATCAGCTTCCTGCTTCTGGGATTCAGACACACAATACATCACCAGTTTAATTGAATGCTTAATTGAAAGTTGAGAGCAGTGGGTCTTTTCCAATGCTAAGTGATTGGCCACCGCAGAGTCAGTTTTACTAGGTGTGTGTAGATTGTGTGTAATGTGTGTGCGTGTGTGTGTGTACACTACAGGCCTGGCTGTTCATGTCATAACTACAGTATCAGTTTCACTAATTACACACATACTTCAGGGATAAGGCTGCTGTTGTAAAACCTGAAGCAAATACTGCCTAATCCAAAGATAGACAGACAGACAGACAGACTCTCCCTGTCTGTCTGTCTGTCTGTCTGTCTGTCTGTCTGTCTGTCTGTCTGTCTGTCTGTCTGTCTGTCTGTCTGTCTGTCTGTCTGTCTGTCTGTCTGTGTGTGTGTGTGTGCATTGTCCTCCTCTTTCCTGTCTTAAGCCAAATGATTTATTATGAGGGAATATAACGGTTAACTAACTGAGAGATAATGGGGTGGGCATGCACGTGACTATATGTTAACTAATTGAGAGATAATGGGGTGGGCATGCACGTGACTGTATGTTAACTAATTGAGAGATAATGGGGTGGGCATGCACGTGACTGTATGTTAATTAACTGAGAGATAATGGGGTGGGCATGCACGTGATTATATGTTAATTAACTGAGAGATAATGAGGTGGGCATGCACGTGACTGTATGTTAATTAACTGAGAGATAATGGGGTGGGCATGCACGTGACTATATGTTAATTAACTGAGAGATAATGGGGTGGGCATGCACGTGACTATATGTTAATTAACTGAGAGATAATGAGGTGGGCATGCACGTGACTATACAGTTGAAGTCGGAAGTTTACATACACCTTAGCCAAATACATTTAAACTCCGTTTTTCACAATTCCTGACATTTAATCCAAGTTAAAATTCTCTGTCTTAGGTCAGTTAGGATCACCACTTCATCTTAAGAATGTGAAATGTCAGAATAATAGTAGAGAGAATGCTTTATTTCGGCTTTTATTTCTTTCATCACATCCCCAGTGGGTCAGAAGTTTACATACACTCAATTAGTATTTGGTAACATTGCCTTTAAATTGTTTAACTTGGGTCAAACATTTCGGGTAGCCTTCCACAAGCTTCCCACAATAAGTTGGGTGAATTTTGGCCCATTCCTCCTGACAGAGCGGGTGTAACTGAGTCAGGTTTGGAAATGATGACTTGGAAACAGGCCACTAGGGGCAACATTGAGGGCTGTTACCTTCAAATAGGTTTCGGTTTTGCCCGGGCAGTGTGGACGTGGATGGCGGATGCACGTAAGCATCTGTCTCTCATTCCAAAGGTTGCTTGTTTGAATCCAGAGATAGAAGGTTGTTTGGGATATTTTAGTGTTAAGCCTATCCCAAACCTTAACCCTTACCATAACCAATCAGAGTTAATGCCTGAACTTAACCCTAACCTTAAAATGATTTAATGAATGTCTAAACTTAACCTTAAAGACTTAGACATTTGACGAGAGACTGTGAGAGCTGGTAGGGTATGACAACACCCTTCTACACCTGCATTGCTTGCTGTTTGGGGTTTTAGGCTGGGTTTCTGTACAGCACTTTGTAACATCAGCTGATGTAAGAAGGGCTTTCTAAATACATTTGATTGATTAGAGGGGCATAATCACAATCTGGGTCACACACACATATACACACACACACACACACACACACACACACACACACACACACACACACACACACACACACACACACACACACACACACACACACACACACACACACATACTACTAATAGAATATGACTTATGATTTTCAGTATTATTGCTTTTATTTGTATGTGTTTTACCTTTTCTAGTATCATCTCTAGAAAAGCAGCTTTCAGCCATTGCTGGATAGTTGTTTTGTTCTGTGTGTTCATGTGTCCTCTGGTCCAATGCTGATGGGGCGATGGTGTGTTTGTGGTTGTATAACGGTGCACCTGTGGTCTTGTTTTGTGGGTGACTGAGGTCAGAAACACTAACACCAACACTAACCTCAGGCTATTGTAGAGAGGGAGAAATGAAGCAGAGAGACAAATAAAGGAAAGGTGAGGGACTAGGCCTAGGGTATTGAGAAACAGTGATGGAGAGAGAGATAGAGAAAGATGAGTGAGAAGATGAGAGAGAAAGGGAGATGAATAGACCTATGGTATTGACTTAGAAGGAGGGAAATGAAGATGAGAGAGAAAGGGAGAGCTGTGTCTCAGGATTTCTTCCTGGATCATTTGGCCTGGACAAGAATCTCCTGCAGGGATAGTGTTTGTGTCAGTGTGTGTGCGTGTGTGCGTGTGCGTGTGCGCGCGTGCCTGCGTGCGTGCGTGCGTGCGTGTGTGTGTGTGTGTGTGTGTGTGTGTGTGTGAGAGAGGAGAGGTAATTGGCGTGTCTGTCTGGCTGAAAGGCCCTGGCTAACTCTCAGAGTAGAGCAGGAGAGGAGCTGATAACATGGCAATTAAGGCAGAGACAGAAGGGCCCAACACATCAACACAACACTGGAGAAACCCCCAGAGAGAGAGAGAAGAGGGGGAGAGAGAGAGAGAGAGAGAGAGAGAGAGAGGAGGAAGAAGAGAACGAGGAGGAAGGAGAGATAGAAAGAGAGAGAGAGAAAAGAAAATGTCAACAAGTGAAGAACAAACACCATTGTAAATACGTTAACTATTTGCATATCGTTACAACACTGTATATAGCCATAATATGACATTTGAAATGTCTCTATTCCTTTGAAAATTTTGTGAGTGTAATGTTTACTGTTCATTTTTTGTTTATTTCACTTTTGTTTATTATCTATTTCACTTGCTTTGGCAATATAAACATATGTTTCCCATGCCAATAAAGCTTTTTGAACTGAATTGAAAGAGGAAGAAATGAGGGGAGAGACTGAGACGTAGTTGAGGGGACAGGAGAGGAGATAGAGGGGAGGGACAGTAATGGGGGAGGATGAGATGTGAAGAAATGAGAGGAGAGAGAGGTGGGTGAGGGGAGAGAAACTCTGTACATAAAAGACAGTTTAGTACCTACCCCATTCCTACCTGCATCAGCAGTATTAGCACAGCTTCCTTCCACGCCTCTCCTCCCTGTCCCCCCCTCTTCTTCCCCCTGCTCCCCCCCCCCCCCAGTAGGTGAGATATGAGGTAGATTGGAGGTTTACAGAGGAACACAACAGCCTGACTTTATCAGAACACAAAAAGCTAGCTGCCAAACTTCCAAAGGAGATTGACAGACACCTGCTGAGACATATTGACTCTTCCCCTGCTTGATCATTATTCCTACTGCTTACAAATGTATTTTATCTCTTTCTGTGTCTCTCTCTTTCTCTCTCTCTCTCTTTCTCTCTCTCTCTGTGTGTGTCTGTATCGCTCTTTCTGTCTCTCTGTCTCTCTGTCTCTCTCTCTCTCTCTCTCTCTCTCTCTCTCTCTCTCTCTCTCTGTCACGTCCTGACCAGTAAAGGGGGTTATTTGTTATTGTAGTTTGGTCAGGGCGTGGCAGGGGGTGTTTGTTTTATGTCTTTTGGGGTTTTTGGTTTATGTTAGTATATTTCTATGTTTGTTCTAGTGTGTCTAATTCTATGTTTATGTTTCTTGGGTTGACCTTCAATTGGAGGCAGCTGTTCCTCGTTGCCTCTAATTGAAGGTCCTAATTAGTAGGGGTGTTTTTCCATGGGTTTTGTAGGTAGTTGTCTCCGTGTATTGTCAGTGAACCTTACAGGACTGTTTTTTGTTGTTTGTTTAGTATAAGTGTTTTTGTTTTTGTTTTCTTCAATAAAAGAAGATGAGCATACATATACCCGTTGCGTTTTGGTCCACTCACTACGACGCTTATGACAGAACTACCCACCAAAAAAGGACCAAGCAGAGGAGGAAGGAGCAACAGGAGAGCTATCTCGAGTCCTGGACATGAGAGAAAATACTAGCTGGAAAAGGAACATGGAGTAAGGCTGGAGAGGACCGGGAACGTTATGCCGGAACACGGCTGGCAAGGAAGCCTGAGAGGCAGCCCCCCAAATAAATATTTTGGGGGGGGGGGGGCACACGGGGAGATTGCCTAAGTCAGGCAATAGACCTGAGCCAACTCCCCGTGCTTATTATGGGGAGCAACTGATCAAGAAGACACTGAGCTATGCAGAAATGCGCACTGTATTGCCTAGACACAGTCAAAGCCCGGTGCGGTCGATACCAGTTCCCCGCAAGTGCCGTGCTAGAGTGGGCATCCAGCCAGGGAGAAGTGTGCCGGCGCAGCACATCTGGCCACCAGTGCGTCTCCTAGGCCCAGGCTACCCTGCGCCTGCTCTACGCATGGCAGCCATCAGTCCTCAGCAAAGCCCAGTTCGCCCTGTGCCAGCACTCCACCCGTGCAGGGCTACGCTGACAAGCCAGCCAGTAGGGGTTGTGCAGGCTGTGCGCTCCAGACCTCCAGTGCGTTTTCAAGACCCGGTGTATCCTGTTCCTGCTCCTCGCACTAGCCCTGTGGTGCATGTTATTGTTCTGGCACCTCCAAAGCCAGCACCACGCATCAGGCCTTTAGTGCACCTGCCCAGTCCAGTATGTCCTGTTCCTGCTCCTCACACTAGCCCTGTGGTGCATGTCACTAGTCTGGTGCCTCCAAAGCCAGTCCCACGCACCAGGCCTTTAGTGCACCTGCCCAGTCCAGTACCTCCTGTTCCTGCTCCTCGCACTAGCCCTGTGGTGCGTGTCACTAGTCTGGCGCCTCCAAAGCCAGTCCCACGCATCAGGCCTTCAGTGCGCAGTCCCCGTCTAGAGCTTCCGGCGACAGTGCCCCGTCTAGAGCTTCCGGCGACAGTGCCCCGTCTAGAGCTTCCGGCGACAGTGCCCCGTTTAGAGCTTCCAGCAACAGTTCCCCGTCCAGTGCTTCCAGTGACGTCCTACAGTCCGGAACCGACAGACGGCCCACAGTCCGGAACCGACAGAGACGGCCCACAGTCCGTAACCGACAGAGACGGCCCACAGTCCGTAACCGACAGAGACGGCCCACAGTCCGGCGCAGCCAGAGACCCTCCGCAAGGCAATCAAACAAGCTAAGCGTCAATATAGAGAGAAAGTACTGTAGAGTCGCAATTCAATGGCTCAGACACAAGACGTATGTGGCAGGGTCTACAGTCAATCACGGATTACAATAAGAAAACCAGCCCCGTCACGGACGCCGATGTCTTGCTCCCAGACAAACTAAACAACTTCTTTGCTGGCTTTTGAGGACAGTACAGTGCCACTGACATGGCCCGCTACCAAAAGCTGATGGGGCTGTCCTTCACCGCAGCCAATGTGAGTAAAACATTTAAAAATGTTAACCCTCACAAGGCTGCCGGCCCAGACGGCATCCCTAGCCGCGTCCTCAGAGCATGTACTGACCAGCTGGCTGGTGTGTTTATGGACATATTCAATTAATCCCTATTCCAGTCTGCTGTTTGCACATGCTTCAAGAGGGCCACAATTGTTCCTGTTCCCAAGAAAGCTAAGGTAACTGAGCTAAACGACTATCGCCCCGTAGCCCTCACTTCCGTCATCATGAAGTACTTTGAGAGACAAGTCAAGGATCATATCACCTCCACCCTACCTGACACCCTAGACCCACTCCAATTTGCTTACCGCCCCAATAGGTCCACAGACGACGCAATTGCAATCACACTGCACACTGCCCTAACCCATCTGGACAATAGGAATACCTATGAAGAATGTTCATCAATTACAGCTCAGTATTTAACACCATAGTACCCTCCAAACTCATCATTATGCTCGAGACCCCGCCCTGTGCAACTAGGTCCTGGACTTACTGACGGGCCGCCCCAGGTGGTGAGGGTAGGAAACAACATCTCCACCCCACTGATCCTTTACACTGGGGCCCCACAAGGGTGAGCTCTCAGCCCTCTCCTGTACTCCTGTTCACCCATGACTGCGTTGCCATGCACGCTTCCAACTCAATCATCAAGTTTGCAGACGACACTACAGTGGTAGGCTTGATTACCAACATCGACGAGACGGCCTACAGGGAGGAGGTGAGGGCCCTCGGAGTGTGGTGTCTGGAAAATAACCTCACACTCAACGTCAACAAAACAAAGGAGATGATCTTGGATTTCAGGAAACAGCAGAGGGAGCACCCCCCTATCCACATCGATGGGACAGTAGTGGAGAAGGTGGAAAGTTTTAAGTTCCTTGGCGTACACATCACGGACAAATTTAAATAGTCCACCCACACAGACAGCGTGGTGAAGAAGGCGCAACAGTGCCGAGGAACTTAAAACCTACATATTGTAGTTGTCCACATAAGTCAGAACCGTGCAGAGTAATGTTGCAAGACGGGCAGGCGGGTGCGGGCAGCGATCGGTTGAAGAGCATGCATTTAGTTTTGCTTGCATTTAAGAGCAGCTGGAGGCCACGGAAGGAGTGCTGTATGGCATTGAAGCTTGTAGGGAGGTTTGTTAACACGGTGTCCAAAGAAGGGCCAGAAGTATACAGAATGGTGTCGTCTGCATAGAGGTGGATCAGAGAATCACCAGCAGCAAGAGCGACATCATTGATGTGTACAGAGAAAAGAGTCGGCCCGAGAATGGGCAGGATAGATATAGGTCTGTAACAGTTTGGGTCTAGGGTGTCTCTCCCTTTGAAGAGGGGGATGACTGCGGCAGCTTTCCAATCTTTAGGGATCTCAGACAATACGAAAGAGAGGTTGAACAGGCTAGTAATAGGGGTTGCAACAATTGCGGCGGATAATATTAGAAAGAGAGGGTCCAGATTGTCTAGTCCAGCTGATTTGTAGGGGTCCAGATTTTGCAGCTCTTTCAGAACATCAGCTATCTGGATTTGGGCGAAGGAGAAATGGGGGAGGCTTGGGCAAGTTGCTGTGGGGGGTGCAGGTGTTGTCCGAGCTAAGGTTGGCTGATGACGGAAAAAAAGGCGAGGACCGCTAGCTGTGGTTAATAAAGACCAGTAGCTAGTTAGCTGGCTAGCTCCTGATGGAAGTTCCAGTTATAAGGAATAAAAATATTATATCCGTACCACATTGGGTGAGGCGGGTTGCAGGAAAGTATATTTAGTTCATAGATAGAAAGTGGGATTAAGATATATACGAAAAAGACTGGCTATTTACACGGGATAACACAAGGGATCTATTCCAAGCGCCATCTTGGAAAAGATCCGAACCATAATGGATAATGGGTTTTATAACTGATTCAAGTATTTTTAGCCAGATCCTAATAGTATGTCAAATTTGATGTTATTTTGATGGCATAGAAGGCCCTTCTTGCCCTGTCTCTCAGATCGTTCACAGCTTTGTGGATGTTACCTGTAGCACTGATGTTTAGGTCGAGGTATGTATAGTTTTTTGTGTGCTCTAGGGCAACAGTGTCTAGATGGAATTTTACTTCAGATTATAATAGGGTGAGGCCGGGTGCTGCAGACTGTTCTAGTACCCTCTCCAATTCGTTGATATAAATGTTGAAGAGGCTGGCGCTGCATCCCTGTCTCACCCCACAGCCCTGTGGTAAAAAAAAATGTGTTTGGCCAATGACTAGATAATAAAGAAAAGTGAAATAAACAATGAGAAATGTGCATCCTTCCTTCTCTCCCTCCTGGGGATAAACAGACCATGAACCAAAGCATACTGCTGTGTCTAGATTAAATTTGTATTTGTGGTCCTGGGAACTGGACCTTTTTACGAACATCATTATTTTTGTCTTACTGAGATTTACTGTCAGGGCCCAGGTCTGACAGAATCTGTGCAGAAGATCTAGATGCTGTTGTAGGTCCTCCCTTGGTTGGTGACAGAAGCACCAGATCATCAGCAAACAGTAGACATTTGACTTCAGATTCTAGTAGGGTGAGGCCGGGTACTGCAGACTGTTATAGTGCCCTCGCCAATTTAATGATTTATTTTGAAAAAAAAATGTGTTTTTTTGCCAGTTTTAACCACACACTTGTTGTTTGTGTACATGGATTTTTTAATGTTGTAGTTTTTCCTCCAACACCACTTTCCTTCAATTTATATAGCAGGCCCTTGTGCCAAATTGAGTCAAAACATTTTTTGAAATAAACAAAGCATGAAAAGACTTTGCCTTTGTTTTGGTTTATTTGTTTGTCAATTAAGGTGTGCAGGGTGAATACATGGTCTGTTGTACAGTAATTTGGTAAAAAGCCAATTTGACATGGTTTTATAAGGCTACTCTGCTATCCTCTTTGTGTTTGTGTGTGTGTATTAGTGTGTGTGTGTTTGTGACGAGGGGTTGTGGGATAACAAACCTTCTAGGACCAACAACACATGCACGCACACGTTAACAAATTTCTTGTTAACAAACTATAGTTTTGGCAAGTGGGTTGGGACAGATTATTTCACTTATAATTCACTGTATCATATTCCAGTGGGTCAGAAGTTTACATACACTAAGTTGACTGTGCCTTTAAACAGCTTGGAAAATTCCAGAAAATTATGTCATGGCTTTAGAAGCTGTGCCAAGTCTAGGACAAACTTCTCAACAGTTTTTACCCTCAAGCCATAAGACTCCTGAACAGGTAATCAAATGGCTACCCAGACTATTTGCATTGTGTGCCCCCCAACCCCTCTTTTACGCTGCTGCTACTCTCTGTTTATCATATATGCATAGTCACTTTAACTATATATTCATGTACATACTACCTCAATTGGGCCGACCAACCAGTGCTCCCGCACATTGGCTAACCGGGCTATCTGCATTGTGTCCCGCCACCCACCACCAGCCAACCCCTCTTTTACGCTACTGCTGCTCTCTGTTCATCATATATGCATAGTCACTTTAACCATATCTACATGTACATACTACCGCAATCAGCCTGACTAACCGGTGCCTGTAAGTAGCCTCGCTACTTTTATAGCCTCACTACTGTATATAGCCTCGCTACTGTTATTTTTCACTGTCTTTTAACTGTTGTTTTATTTCTTTACTTACCTATTGTTCACCTAATACCTTTTTTGCACTATTGGTTAGAGCCTGTAAGTAAACATTTCACTGTAAGGTCTACACCTGTTGTATTTGGCGCACATGACAAATAAACTTTGATTTGATTTTCTGATAGGCTAATTGACATCATTTGAGTCAATTGGAGGTGTACCTGTGAATGTATTTCAAGGCCTACCTTCAAACTCAGTGCCTCTTTGCTTGACATCATGGGAAAGTCAAAAGAAATCAGCCAAGACCTCAGGAAAAAAATTGTAGACCTCCACAAGTCTGGCTCATCCTTGGGAGCAATTTCCAAACGCCTGAAGGTACCACGTTCATCTGTACAAACAATAGTACGCAAGTATAAACACCATGGGACCTCGCAGCTGTCATACCACTCAGGAAGGAGACGTGTTCTGTCTCCTAGAGATGAACGTACTTTGGTGAGAAAAGTGCAAATCAATCCCAGAACAACAGCAAAGGACCTTGTGAAGATGCTGGAGGAAACAGGTACAAGCGTATCTATATCAACAGTAAAACGAGTCCTATACATTTAAGTGCTACCTACAGCCCTCATTCAATGCCATTTTGACTATGCTAGTACTTCCTGGTTTGGGGGCTTATCTAAACTTATGAAGGGGAAGCTCCAGATAGCCCAGAATAAGCTGATCAGGGTAGTATTGAAGGTGAGTCCACGTACTCACATAGGCAGGAGCTGCTTTCAGGAACTAAACTGGCTGCCTGTTGAGGCTAGGGTGTCCCAGATTAGACTAGGTTTGGTTTACAGGAGTATTTATGGTATGCTCTCCTGCGCCTGACTTTCCTGCAGCCAGTTACGCATACCTTACAGATGTCTTCTGTGCCTATATGAATAACCCCTATGATGTAACTGGAATGATGAGATAGATGTTCTTCTTCTATGTTTTTGTTTTGTTATTTCACTGCCATACTGTTTTTGATCTTGTCTAGCCATCTTGTCTCAAGAGGACCACAATGGAAATAAGTCCCAGGCTTTATTGTGTGTTATCCTAGATGATTTTATTCATGTGCATGTATGGCTTTTACGTTTTATGTGTGCTTGTTTTTTAAAATGGTCGAATTAATAAGCTAAACTAAACTAAAACTATATCGGCATAACCTGAAAGGCCACTCAGCAAGGAAGAAGCCACTGCTCCAAAACCGCCATAAAAAAGCCATACTACGGTTTGCACATGGGGACAAAGATCGTACTTTTTGGTGAAATGTCCTCTGGACTGATGAAATAAAAATAGAACTGTTTGGCCATAATGACCATCGTTATGTTTGGAGGAAAATGGGGGAGGCTTGCAAGCCTAAGAACACCATCCCAACCGTGAAGCATGGGGTGGCAGCATCATGTTGTAGGGGTGCTTTGCAGCAGGAGGGACTGGTGCACTTCACAAAATAGATGGCATCATGAGGAATTGA
Source organism: Salmo trutta (assembly GCF_901001165.1). NCBI lineage: Eukaryota > Metazoa > Chordata > Actinopteri > Salmoniformes > Salmonidae > Salmo > Salmo trutta. Next base: position 31,564,596 of record NC_042986.1, on the reverse strand, counting down.
AAATTATGTGGATATATTGAAGCAACATCTTGTTGCTTCAATTGGAGTGGCCATCACAAAGCCCTGACCTCAATCCTATAGAAAATGTGTGGGCAGAACTGAAAAAGCGTATGCGAGCAAGGAGGCCGACAAACCTGACTCAGTTACACTAGCTCCGTCAGGAGGAATGTGCCAAAATTCACACAAATTATTGTGGGAAGCTTGTGGAAGGCTACCCGAATCGTTTGACCCAAGTTAAACAATTTAAAGGCAATGCTACCAAATACTAATTGAGTGTATGTAAACTTCTGACCCACTGGGAATGTGATGAAAGAAATAAAAGCTGAAATAAATCATTCTCTCTACTATTATTCTGACATTTCACATTTCCTAACTGACCTAAAACAGAATTTTTACACAGATTAAATGTCGGGAATTGTGAAAAATTGAGTTTAAATGTATTTGGCTACGGTGTATGTAAACTTCGACTTCAACTGTATATACACACACACAGTAGGTCAGTGTGTGCTGGTCAGAGCTTGAGGACAGTCAATAATGTATTGAGTGGTGGATGATTCAGTTCATCTCTCTGAGGCTTTATGAGGCCACAGAAGGGGAGAACGTATTGATCTACACACTGCATGTGACCATTACAATGAACTGGAGTCAACTCTGCTTATATCACTGCAGGCCAGTGTGCCACTGGACCTTAACTGTCCATGCAAGCAACAGTTCTTCCTCCCGCTTACATTAAAACAAATATTGAGAATTAACTAAATCCGTTAGAGACCTGGGGTTTGTAGTTGAAGCTGATGATCAGACCAAGGCGCACACTGGTTTCCTCAGCCCACCTATCGCCCTGCAAGACTACTCTGCAGGCTATCGCTGAAGGTACTCATCTTTAGTGTGTATGTGTGTGTGTGTTTAGACTGTAGCCAGTACACTCTTAGAATAAGGGATTCCAAAAGGGTTCTGCAGCTATTCCCATAGGAGAACCCTTTTTGGTTCCAGGTAGAACCTTTTTTGGTTTCAGGTAGAACTATTTTGGGTTCCATGTAGAACCCTCTGTGGAAAAGGTTCAACATGGGAACCAAAAGGGTTCTACCTGGAACCAAAAGGGGTTCTTCAAAGGGTTATCCTGTGGGGACAACCAAATAACTTTTTGGTTCTAGATACCAACTTTTTTTTCTAAGAGTGTAGGTGTATGTCAGAGCTGTGAGTGTTAACTCAGTAATATCCAGACATACATTAATCCATCCAGACAGCCATTCTCCCAGGCACCAGAGAAAATAAACAAGTATAAAAATGTACAAAGGAAATTTTGTCTGAGCTGGGATATTATGCGCTTCTGTTTGTAAAAAACAAAATCCATCTCTCCAATGAACGCCATCTCAAAGGAGTACAGTGATTCTCCAGGGGAACTTGGGCAAACTCTTAAGACAATTGATCTTGTGAATTATGCATGTATTATTAAGTATATAGATATATGATCGGGTGCCTGGGGAGATGGCGGGGCTGGAGAATTCCCCAATATTTCTTAGGCCTACTTATAGTTAGGCCTACTTATACTTATTTGTGACAATTCAAGCTTAAACAAGACAGTGCTTGTTCAAAGTTTGGAATTTCAGTTGATAACTATAGCGCTTCCCTTGGGCCAATCAGCATAATTTTGTAAATGACATATCTCTATGGCAAGACGCATCATTCACCCAAGTTTCATGAAAATTGGGCCAGTGGTACATGAGATATTGCGTGTGACTAACTAATTTACACATGTACTAGAGTACGTGCAAATGGAGACAGATCCATAGTCCCAGTTCCAATTTCACAGTGGAGGATACTTTGTATGCGTGATTCAGTGGAAGGATGAATGAACATTGGATGGATTGTCGTATGTCTATGTGACATACGACATTATTACAACGTTGTCTGTCCTTTTAGGTAAGAGTTTTCGTTGACATGTGAATTTAATTTCATCCTTTTGATGGTTTATTTTCCTGTTGAATGGCTCTATTTGAGTCTAAGCTGTAGTGAACTTATGCGTTGTGGTGTTCTCATTGATACACTACATGGCCAAAAGTATGTGGACACCTGCTCATCGAACATTTCATTCCAAAATCATGGGCTTTGAAATGGAGTTGATCCCCTCTTTGCTGCTATAACAGCCTCCACTCTTCTGGGAAGGCTTTCCACTACATGTTGGAACATTGCTGCAGGGATTTGCTTCCATTCAGCCACAAGAGCATTAGTGAGGTCGGGCACTGATATTTGGCAGTTAGGCCTGGCTCGCAGTCAGCATTCGAATTCATCCCAAAGGTGTTCGTTGGGGTTGAGGTCAGGGCTCTGTGCAGGCCAGTCAAATTCTTCCACACCAATCTCAACAATCCATTTCTGTATGGACCTCGCTTTGTGCACACAGGCATTGTCATGCTGAAACAGGTAAGGGCCTTCCCCAAACTGTTGCCACAAAGTTGGAAGCACAGAATCGTCTAGAATGTCATTGTATGCTGTAGCGTTAAGATTTGCACTCATTGGAACTAAGGGGCTTAGCCCGAACCATGAAAAACAGCCCCAGACCATTATTCCTCCTCCACCAAACATTACAGTTGGCGGTATGCATTGGGACATGTAGCGTTTCCTGGCATCTGCCAAACCCAGATTCGTCCGTCTGACTGCCAGATGGTGAAGTGTGATTCATCACTCCAGAGAACGCATTTCTACTGCTCAGGAGTCCAATGACGACGAGCTTTACACCACTCCAGCCGACGCTTGGCATTGAGCATGGTGATCTTAGGCTTGTGTGCGGCTGCTCGGCCATGGAAACCCATTTCATGAAGCTCCCAATGAACAGTTATTGTACTGACATTGCATCCAGAGGCAGTTTGGAACTTGGTGGTGAGTGTTGCAACTGAGGGCAGGGTTTTTTTACGCGCTTCAGCAGTTAGCGGTCCCGTTCTGTGAGCTTGTGTGGCCTACCACTTCGCGGGTGAGACGCTGTTGCTCCTAAATGTTTTCACTTCACAATAACAGCACTTACAGTTGACCGGGGCAGCTCTAGCAGGGCAGAAATTTGACGAACTGACTTGTTGGAAAGGTGGCATCCTATGACGATGTCACATTGAAAGTCACTGAGCTCTTCAGTAAGGCCATTCTACTGCTAATGTTTGTCTATGGAGTGTTTGCATTTACATTTACATTTTAGTCATTTGGCAGACGCTCTTGTCCAGAGCGACTTACTGTAGTGAATACATACATTTCATACATTTAATTTTCATTTCATGCATTTTTTATTAAAAAAAAAATATATTGTTCTTTGCTCGATTTTATACACCTGCCAGCAATGGGTGTGGCTGAAATAGCCAAATCCACTCATTTGAAGGGGTGTCCACATACTTTTGTATATATAGTGTATGAATGATGTATGCTGGGGTCACAGCAGTGAGAGCAGACAGTGTTTGTCTGAAAACAGCTCTTATTTAGCTGTCTCTGTGAGTGATTCAATAGCCAATGGGGTCACACACACACACGTCTGTTTTACTATCCTTGTGGGGACCAAACAATTGATACCATTCAAAATCCTAACCCTAAACCGAAAGTTAATCCTTAACCTTAACCTTTACCCCAAACCCCAAACCCTAAACCTAATCCTAACTCCTAACCCCTAACCCTAATTCTAACTCAAAACCCTAAACCTATAATAGCCCTTTTCCTTGTGGGTACGGGCAAAATGTCTCCACTTCTTCAAATGTTCCTTGTTTTACAAGAGGATTTCTGGTCCCCACAAGGATAGTAAAACCAAAAACATATACCCACACACACACACACACACACACACACAGTCACACACGAACACACACACACACGCAAATGCACACGCACACCAGACACACACACACACACACACACACACACACACACACACACACACACACACACACACAGAGAGTGAAAGAGAGAGAGAAGACTGTACTGTACTGTATTGTACTGTACTGTATTGTACTATACTGTACTATACTGTACCATACTGTACTATACTGCACTGTACTGTACTATACTGTACTATACTGTACTGTACTATACTGTATTGTACCGTACTATAATGTGCTGTACTATAATATACTCTACTGTACTGTACTATACTGTGCTATACTTTACCATACTGTACTATACTGTGCTATACTGTACCATACTGTACTATACTGTACTGTACTATACGGTACTATACTGTACTGTACTGTACTGTACTGTACTATACTGTACTATACTGTACTATAATATACTCTACTGTACTGTACTCTCTTCTGCAAACTCAGTCCTACCCCCCCAGAGCACATTTTGGTTTTTGCCCTAGCACTACACTGTTAGGGAATTAGAAAATATATAATGAAAGGACAAATAGGTGAAGGATAAGATTCCATATTTTCAGCTCCATCTTTGATTCTATTCTGAAATGAAAAGGTGCATAATGTGGCGTTAAGGTCACATGGTTGTGATTGGTTACTGGTATTACTCTCAAACATCAGTACTGCTGTCACTCCCCTCCCTGCTCTGTGATAAGCTTCTTATCAACTTCCCCTCCCTCTCATACTTCTCCTCCATTGACATTCCTTCCGGGAGGTCCAGAGTTATTGTCTGACAGTGAGATTTCATTTGTTACTGCATGTTCTCTTATTAGAGCTGCCAGCAGCACCCAACACCCTTCATCCATAAACCACTTCACCCAACACCCTTCATCCCTAAACCACTTCACCCAACACCCTTCATCCCTAAACCACTTCACCCAACACCCTTCATCCCTAAACCACTTCACCCAACACCCTTCATCCCTAAACCACTTCACCCAACACCCTTCATCCCTAAACCACTTCACCCAACACCCTTCATCCCTAAACCACTTCACCCAACACCCTTCATCCCTAAACGACTTCACCCAACAGCCTTCATCCCTAAACCACTTCACCCAACACCCTTCATCCCTAAACCACTTCACCCAACACCCTTCATCCCTAAACCACTTCACCCAACACCCTTCATCCATAAACCACTTCACCCAACACCCTTCATCCCTAAACCACTTCACCCAACACCCTTCATCCCCAACACCCTTCATCCCTAAACCACTTCACCCAACACCCTTAATCCATAAACCACTTCACCCAACACCCTTCATCCCTAAACCACTTCACCCAACACCCTTCATCCCTAAACCTCTTCACCCAACACCCTTCATCCCTAAACCACTTCACCCAACACCCTTCATCCCCAACACCCTTCATCCCTAAACCACTTCACCCAACACCCTTCATCCCTAAACCACTTCACCCCAACACCCTTCATCCCCAACACCCTTCATCCCTAAACCACTTCACCCAACACCCTTCATCCCTAAACCACTTCACCCAACACCCTTCATCCCTAAACCACTTCACCCAACACCCTTCATCCCTAAACCACTTCACCCAACACCCTTCATCCCTAAACCACTTCACCCAACACCCTTCATCCCTAAACCACTTCACCCAACACCCTTCATCCCTAAACCACTTCACCCAACACCCTTCATCCCTAAACCACTTCACCCAACACCCTTCATCCCTAAACCACTTCACCCAACACCCTTCATCCCTAAACGACTTCACCCAACAGCCTTCATCCCTAACACCCTTCATCCCTAAACCACTTCACCCAACACCCTTCATCCCCAACACCCTTCATCCCTAAACCACTTCACCCAACACCCTTCATCCCTAAACCACTTCACCCAACACCCTTCATCCCCAACACCCTTCATCCCTAAACCACTTCACCCAACACCCTTCATCCCTAAACCACTTCACCCAACACCCTTCATCCCTAAACCACTTCACCCCTTCCTCTCTTTCATCCCTCTATCACTTCACCCCTTCCTCTCTTTCATCCCTCTATCACTTCACCCCTTCCTCTCTCATTCTGTTTACATCTCATTCAAGTTCATTCTTCTATTTCTTCTCCTTTACTCTCTCATCACTCTCCATTGTTTTCATCCATTCATTTCTGCCCTCACCACCTTTCCCCTTGATTACTTTATCCCTTTACCTTCACCTGTCCCCTCCGTATCATTCAACTCACTAGTCCTTCACCTCCCCCTCCATATCATTCAACTCACTAGTCCTTCACCTGTCCCCTCCATATCATTCAACTCACTAGTCCTTCACCTGTCCCCTCCATATCATTCAACTCACTAGTCCTTCACCTGTCCCCTCCATATCATTCAACTCACTAGTCCTTCACCTGTCCCCTCCATATCATTCAACTCACTAGTCCTTCACCTGTCCCCTCCATATCATTCAACTCACTAGTCCTTCACTTGTCCCCTCCATATCATTCAACTCACTAGTCCTTCACCTGTCCCCTCCATATCATTCAACTCACTAGTCCTTCACCTGTCCCCTCCATATCATTCAACTCACTAGTCCTTCACCTGTCCCCTCCATATCATTCAACTCACTAGTCCTTCACTTGTCCCCTCCATATCATTCAACTCACTAGTCCTTCACCTCCCCCTCCATATCATTCAACTCACTAGTCCTTCACCTGTCCCCTCCATATCATTCAACTCACTAGTCCTTCACCTGTCCCCTCCATATCATTCAACTCACTAGTCCTTCACCTGTCCCCTCCATATCATTCAACTCACTAGTCCTTCACCTCCCCCTCCATATCATTCAACTCACTAGTCCTTCACCTGTCCCCTCCATATCATTCAACTCACTAGTCCTTCACCTCCCCCTCCATATCATTTAACTCACTAGTCCTTCACCTCCCCCTCCATATCATTTAACTCACTAGTCCTTCACCTCCCCCTCCATATCATTCAACTCACTAGTCCTTCACCTCCCCTCCATATCATTTAACTCACTAGTCCTTCACCTCCCCCTCCATATCATTCAACTCACTAGTCCTTCACCTGTCCCCTCCATATTATTGAACTCGCTAGTCCTTCACCTCCCCCTCCATATCATTCAACTCACTAGTCCTTCACCTCCCCCTCCATATCATTCAACTCACTAGTCCTTCACCTCCCCTCCATATCATTCAACTCACTAGTCCTTCACCTGTCCCCTCCATATCATTCAACTCACTAGTCCTTCACCTCCCCCTCCATATCATTCAACTCACTAGTCCTTCACCTGTCCCCTCCATATCATTCAACTCACTAGTCCTTCACCTGTCCCCTCCATATTATTGAACTCGCTAGTCCTTCACCTGTCCCCTCCATATCATTCAACTCACTAGTCCTTCACCTCCCCCTCCATATCATTCAACTCACTAGTCCTTCACCTCCCCTCCATATCATTCAACTCACTAGTCCTTCACCTCCCCCTCCATATCATTCAACTCACTAGTCCTTCACCTGTCCCCTCCATATTATTGAACTCGCTAGTCCTTCACCTGTCCCCTCCATATCATTCAACTCACTAGTCCTTCACCTCCCCCTCCATATCATTCAACTCACTAGTCCTTCACCTGTCCCCTCCATATCATTCAACTCACTAGTCCTTCACCTGTCCCCTCCATATTATTGAACTCGCTAGTCCTTCACCCCTTTATCCTCTTAGTTGGCCACCATCATGTCAGCCCTCTCTAATCATCATCCCATGCTGTCCTCCTATAGTTTTATGCCAGGAAGAAGAGAAACGGACAGCCTGAGGGGTTTCTATGGCAATCAGAGGTGAAAGAGCTAGTTACGCCTGGATATAACATAGAAAGGGGAGAGGAGAGGAGAGGAGAGGAGAGGAGAGGAGAGGAGAGGAGAGGAGAGGAGAGGAGAGGGTATTTGTGTGTGTGTTATCTAAAGTGTAAATGTGTGACAGCAGGAGGTAATCGATAGTTCTGTTCCTCTCTCCTGTCACATTATACATTTATATGGGGCTTATATAAATCTGGGACAGCTGGGACAGTGGGTCTCACTGGAAATACAAGTCCTGTCCTCTTAACACTAACTCTGTGCCCCCTGGTCTTTTGGACACAGAGTGTCTGGAGAGACTGAGGGGTAAGGTCAAGGTCTGCCATTTTACCCACTGACCTTCAACACTTCCCTTTCCCCTTCTCTAGAGTACAGATGGGTGATTATTTCACCGTGTCTGAGAGCTACAGTGCTCCTAGTGATTGTGGCTTGTACAGGCAGGACACACATGGTCAGAGAGTTGTTGTTGCTGTCCTCTGTCTGTTTTCTACTCTCTCTCTGTCTCTCTCTCTCTCTCTCTCTTACCATGTTGTGACTACCATTGTTTACTCCTTGTGTGTCCTGCCTGTATGTGTGTGCCCTTCCTGGACACTGATTGGCTGTGAGTGGTAGCTTCACCCGGAGCCCTCCACAACAATGTCTCCTGTCGGCGTGGATAATGGAGAGAGATGCATCATGGGAAAAGCCCCTGGGAGTTTTAAGAGAGGGTATAATTTCAGTTTTTTTAGTTCTCTTCTTGCCTCCCCTGCTCTGGGAGATGAACGGGGTTAAAGATAGGTCCCATAGAGAGGGATGGCAGTAAATACCCTGATCCTATTCCATGAACACATCCGCTGAGGTACATCATTTGGACCATACAGGTAGATTTAGACCAAGCGCTAATTAGCAATGTATACTCTGCTGTCCATTCCATATTTAGCATTGTATGTTTAATGTGTTACAGAACGAGTGAAATCACTGCAAGAGGAATTTATGGCCACTCTCAGATTATGTGGGCAAAATGTGGTAGTGGAGGGTTTTTTTCTCCAGAAATGTTCATCATATGAATGATAATGTTTCACTGTAAATAGGAACTTTACCTTGTTATTGAAAGAAGGGGCTTTGGGGGGAAATTGCTATCCAAGTTCAGGGAGCTGAAATGTACATGTAGACTGTAGAGTGTCTACAGTATGGTGATGAAAATGTCTCGGTTCAGTCAAATCATCAGACTTGGTGATGCGTACAGACAAGGTTTAAAAGCCAGTGGAAAGTTTTTGAAAAAGTCCCTACATAGCATACCTACTCATGGACCAAATTAGAATGTCCTTTTTTGGGGCAAATTAGTCATGTCTAAAAGTGCTAGGGTAATCTACCGTGGGATTTGGATTGGAACGACCTTCCAGAGTACAATACGTAAGAGCTAATTGCCTTTTCAAAAGGGGAATACCTTGGAGATTGGTGCATGGATAGGGGGAGATGGGGTCGCACTACAGTAGACTCCAGATAGTTTGACCCTCTCTGGGCTTTGCCCTTGACTCTCTCACCATTTGCCAATGATACATATAGTATGTCTGATGTGTCTGTGTGGTTAATGCTCTGCAGCGGACATCAAAGGTCACCCAAATCACCTTCTCTGGATAGAAGACTGTAATTCAAGTGAAAGATCTTTAACTTTCCTCTGTTCTCTCTTCCTTATTGTGCCCTCATCCTCTATTCATGCATTTGTTTTCCTCTCCTCTCTTCTCCTTTCCTTTCCTCTTCTCTCCTCCCTCCCTGTCCCCCCCTCTCATCCTCTCCCCTCCCTCCCTCCCTCCCTCCCTCCTTCCTCCAGGTGATCAAGTCCTTCTGTAATTATTGAGAAGGACGGCAGCACTGAATACAACATCAATTACTGAGAAGGTTGAGAGGGGAGAGCTGGCCTGGCTCCAATCTAATCAAATATGTACATACAGTGCCTTTAGAAAGTATTCATACCCCTTCACCTATTACACATTTTGTTGTGTTACAGCTAGGGCTGTGGCGGTCACCAAATTTCATCAGCCGGTGATTGTCAAGCAAATAACTGTCTCACGGTAATTGACCACAATTAACATAAACACATTTAGCATCTCCTGGCTTCCACACCTACAAGCCATTTTAACAAGTCTAATAAATCCATGTAATACAGCCTACACCTTCATAATAAATCCATCATTTACTTTACACAGGTCTAAAGAAGCATGATATGAAGAAAATGTAGTCTATTTCAGAAGAACAGAATTGAGTTGTCCATACTCTGAGTTGTCCTTATGTATGGGGCGGCAGGTAGCCTAGTGGTTAGAGCGTTGGACTAGTAACCAAAAGGTTGCAAGATTGAATCCCCGAGCTGACAAGGTACAAATCTGTCATTCTTCCCCTGAACAAGGCAGTTAACCCACTGTTCCTAGGCCGTCATTGAAAATAAGAATTTGTTCTTAACTAACTTGCCTAGTTAAATAAAGGTCAAATAAAACATGTTGGTCCTGATCTAGCTGTGGGCTACGCTAGTTAATTTAGCAGGTAAGATTTACTTATAATTCCGTGGCATTATTTTATAGTATTTTATAATATGAATAATACAATTGAACAAAGCTGAAAAAAATGTATATATTTTCTCCAAACGATTTGAGGGACACACATGCAGCTTGCAGCTTTTCTGTGTTGAGCGGTTAACAAAGAAATAGGTACTCCTAAAAGCACATGCAGCTTTTCTGTGTTGAGCGGTTAACAAAGAAATAGGTACTCCTAAACACTTAATTTAGAGTTATTAATGTAACTTTAGTTGTTCTACAAATGTTGGGCTATATGTTTTGATTTTTAATACATTGTAAGGCTGCATGACGAGACTAATGATGATTTTGAAAAAAGCCACTTGAAAGGCATGAACTCTGCTTTGTTTTCTTGCGCAGGCTGTACACACTTCATCAGTCACTCATTCACAATTTGACAAGCACTTGATAATACCTCCAATTTCACGGCGGCATCCCCTTTGTGGCCGTAATGCACCCTAAAAAAATCCATGCCTTTTGCAGCCCGGAGTGCTGTGTTGTGCTCTTGGCCCTGAGTGAGCTGCGCAATCCGAAGCGCCTCTCAGTCACATGGCTCTCCATCACATGATCGGGTCTTTCTGACAGGCTACAAGTGAAGACAAACACATCGGGATGCAACTGCGCATGTCCTTATCCATTTCCGAGGTGCATATTGAAGATATTGGAAGAACTGTCCATATTTACTTTTCGTCAGCCAACAATATGAGTAGGCCTAACAAACAGCAAATGCACTAGCCTATGTCAATCTACTATCCCCCATAGTACAAAAGTCGACCTATTATATTCTGTGCGAGAAGTAAATATTCCAAACATAGTCTGGGACAGTTGTGAATACAACAAAAAAAAGCGTTTTTATGCAATGAGGCTGACGCAACAGATCAGATCGTTTAGCTTAAAATGTTTATAAACTATTAGGTTATTTTTTCACATTATAAGTGCAGCAATGTGCACATGGCAGTAGGCTATAAACTGTTTCTTTCCACTCCGGCAGCTGAGTTAGGAAGGACGCCTGTATCTTTGTAGTGACTGGGTGTATTGATACACCATCCAAAGTGTAATTAATAACTTCACCAAGCTCGGAGATATTCAATGCCTGCTTTTTCTTTTGTTTGACCCATCTACCAATAGGTTCCCTTCTTTGTGAGGCATTGGAAAACCTCCCTGGTCTTTGTTGTTGAATCTGTGTTTGAAATACACTGCTCGACTGAGGGACCTTACAGATACTTGTATGTGTGGGGTACAGAGATGAGGTAGTCATTAAAAAAAATCAAAACACTTAAACAGTATTATTGCACACATAACTTATTTAGGCTTGCCACAACGAAGATATTTCAGCTTTTCATTTGTAATTCATTTGTACAACTTTCGGAACCCATGATTCCACTTAGACATTATGGGGTATTGTGTGTAGGCAAGTGACAAATCATCTACATTTCCATTTTAAATTAATGTTGTAACACAGAAAATTTGGGAAAAAGTCAAGGGGTGTGAATACCTTCTGAAGGCACTGTATATATTTGTATTTGTATTTATTGTGGATCCCCATTGTCAAGGCAGCAGCTACTCTTCCTGGGGTCTGGCAAAATTAAGGCAGTTATACCATTTTAAAAACATTACAATACATTCATTACAGAATTCACAACACACTAAGTGTGTCCTCAGGCCAATACTCCACTACCACATATCTACAACGCAAAATCCATGTGTAGGTGTGTGTATAGTGCGTATGTTATCGTGTGTGTGTGCATGTGTCTGTGCCTGTGTTTGTGTTACTTTACAGTCCCCGCTGTTCCATAAGGTGTATTTTTGCCTGCTTTTTAAATCGGATTCTACTGTTTGCATCAAGTTATCTGATGTGGAATAGAGTTCCATGTAGTCATGGCTCTATGTAGTACTCTAACGAGAGCACTTGTTTGGGGCTTTGGTCAAACATTCTGCGCAGAATAAGGTGTTATCTGAGGAAAGGTCTCGGTTCTATTTGACTCTAGTACAGATATACTTCCTGTAATAATCCAAAGATTTATGACATCATAACTATCTGATCAACCTTCAAATCACTCCAGCTGAGAGCGACCTGTCAATAAAACAATAAGCTGTGAGGTTAGTTATAGTGTTGTGTCAATAAAGGTGGGGTCAATAGTTAATCATGTGTGTTGGGTCTTCATGAAGAGGTGGATATCCTGGGGGTGATGGGAGCACGTTATCTTTAAGCATGACTAAAATAGATTGGTTATATGGGTGGTGTTGGGAAGCTTTATCAAAAACCGATTTTATAACACTAAAACATGTAGACACGTTGTTATGGCTTCTGTTATTTTCTGGACAGTGCTCAGTGAATGAGTCCAACATGAGACAATCTACTCAACTACTATTCTCTTTCCTCAGCTATTCAACCAATCACTCTTTCTTTCTCCCACTCTCTGCGTCTCTCTACTCCCCCTGCTCTCTCCATCTTTCTCTCTCTTCGCCCATAACCAATAGATTTACAGTTTCCAGGTCATACACTGACATAGCACTTTCCACTCCCTCCTTCCTCCTCTCCTCCCCTTCTCCCTGACAAGTTGACTATGATGGACAGAAACCAGATTCCTGTTCTTTCCCTCCCCCCTCTCTCTTTCTGTTCTCTCCCCCCAGTCTCCTCCCTCAGACTGAGTGACAGTAATGAGACAGGCTGGCCTGTGTTTTCAACCCCACAGACCTCACAGCATAGGACAGTAGAGAGCAGAGAGCAGGAGGGAGAGATGGAGGGAGAGATCAGGAGAGGGGAGAGAGGAGGGAGAGATGGAGGGAGAGATCAGGAGAGGGGAGAGAGGAGGGAGAGATGGAGGGAGAGATCAGGAGAGGGGAGAGAGGAGGGAGAGATGGAGGGAGAGATCAGGAGAGGGGAGATGGAGGGAGAGATGGAGGGAGAGATCAGGAGAGGGGAGAGAGGAGGGAGAGATGGAGGGAGAGATCAGGAGAGGGGAGAGAGGAGGGAGAGATGGAGGGAGAGATCAGGAGAGGGGAGAGAGGAGGGAGAGATGGAGGGAGAGATCAGGAGAGGGGAGAGAGGAGGGAGAGATGGAGGGAGAGATCAAGAGAGGGGAGAGAGGAGGGAGAGATGGAGGGAGAGATCAGGAGAGGGGAGAGAGGAGGGAGAGATGGAGGGAGAGATCAGGAGAGGGGAGAGAGGAGGGAGAGATGGAGGGAGAGATCAGGAGAGGGGAGAGAGGAGGGAGAGATCAGGAGAGGGGAGAGAGGAGGGAGAGATCAGGAGAGGGGAGATGGAGGGAGAGATGGAGGGGGAGATCAGGAGAGGGGAGAGAGGAGGGAGAGATGGAGGGAGAGATCAGGAGAGGGGAGAGAGGAGGGAGAGATGGAGGGAGAGATCAGGAGAGGGGAGAGAGGAGGGAGAGATGGAGGGAGAGATCAGGAGAGGGGAGAGAGGAGGGAGAGATGGAGGGAGAGATCAGGAGAGGGGAGATGGAGGGAGAGATGGAGGGGGAGATCAGGAGAGGGGAGATGGAGGGAGAGATGGAGGGAGAGATCAGGAGAGGGGAGATGGAGGGAGAGATGGAGGGGGAGATCAGGAGAGGGGAGAGAGGAGGGAGAGATGGAGGGAGAGATCAGGAGAGGGGAGATGGAGGGAGAGATGGAGGGGGAGATCAGGAGAGGGGAGATGGAGGGAGAGATGGAGGGGGAGATCAGGAGAGGGGAGATGGAGGGAGAGATGGAGGGGGAGATCAGGAGAGGGGAGATGGAGGGAGAGATGGAGGGGGAGATCAGGAGAGGGGAGAGAGGAGGGAGAGATGGAGGGGGAGATCAGGAGAGGGGAGAGAGGAGGGAGAGATGGAGGGAGAGATCAGGAGAGGGGAGAGAGGAGGGAGAGATGGAGGGAGAGAACAGGAGAGGGGAGATGGAGGGAGAGATGGAGGGGGAGATCAGGAGAGGGGAGATGGAGGGAGAGATGGAGGGGGAGATCAGGAGAGGGGAGATGGAGGGAGAGATGGAGGGGGAGATCAGGAGAGGGGAGATGGAGGGATAGATGGAGGGGGAGATCAGGAGAGGGGAGAGAGGAGAAAGCAGAAGTAAGTGAAAAGGAACAGTGGGTTAACTGCCTTGCTCAGGTACAGAGGAGAGCAGAGGAGAGCAGAGGAGAGCAGAGGAGAGCAGAGACAGTAAAAGGCATCCCTGGTTCAGTCTCTTTTCTTTTCTTATTGGTTTCTCCATCATGGTTCCCTGATCCCTGTATCCCTTCTGCTGTAGGAAACAGTCTCTGGCTTTTAGAAAACATGTTTGCTTCTCTCTGCTGACAGCAAGTGTATCCCAGAAACCTTGGCAGTTAGAATGTGTCCCTCCTTTTGGGTTAGCTGAGTTCTGCTGTTTGGACAGCAGTGAGAAAGGAGAGAGAGGTAGAGAGGGAGAGTAGAGAGAGGTAGAGAGGGAGAGTATATATAGGTAGAGAGGGAGAGTAGAGAGAGGTAGAGAGGGAGAGTAGAGAGAGGTAGAGAGGGAGAGTAGATATAGGTAGAGAGGGAGAGTAGAGAGAGGGAGAGTAGAGAAAGGTGGGGAGGGAGAGTAGAGAAAGGTGGGGAGGGAGAGTAGATAGAGGTGGGGAGGGAGAGTGGATAGAGGTGGGGAGAGTATATAGAGATAGAGAGGGAGAGTAGAGAGAGGTAGAGAGGGAGAATAGAGAGAGGTAGAGAGAGAGTAGATAGAGGTAGAGAGAGAGAGTAGATAGAGGTAGAGAGAGAGAGTAGATAGAGGTAGAGAGGGAGAGTAGATAGAGGGTGAGTAGATAGAGGTAGAGAGGGAGAGTAGAGAGAGGTAGAGAGGGAGAGTAGAGAGGGAGAGTAGATAGAGGTATAGAGGGAGAGTAGAGGGAGAGTAGATATAGGTAGAGAGGGAGAGTGGAGACACGTAAAGATGGAGTGCAGAGAGAGGTAGAGAGGGAGAGCAGAGAGAGGTAGAGAGAGAGGTAGAGAGGGAGAGCAGAGAGAGGTAGAGAGGGAGAGCAGAGTGAGGTAGAGAGGGAGAGCAGAGAGAGGGAGAGCAGGAGAGCAGAGACAGGTAGAGAGGGAGAGCTGAGACCAGTAAGGGAGAGCAGAGACAGGTAGAGAGGGAGATACTGTAGGTGAAAGGTAGAGGGAGAGAGCAGTGAGAGGAAGCTGGTAGCAGAGAGAGAGCAGAGAAAGAGTAGTAGAGAGAGAAACGAGAGAGAGATGATGGAGAGAGAGAGCAGTAGAGAGTGAGAAATTATAGAAAAATGGGGAGAGAGAGAGCAGAGAGAGAGTAGTAGAGAAAGAGAAACAAGAGAGGGAGAGAGAGATCGGGAGAGAGAGATAGGGAGAGAGAGTTAAGCAAGAGAGAGAGAGGTAGTAAATGGGAGAGAAAGAGAGAGAGGAGATAAAGAAGATGGAGAGACAGAGAGAGAGAGGTGATAGAAAACGTGTGCTGAAGGTGTGAGACACTAATACCAGAGAATGAGACAGAAACTTCACTGAAGGTCGTGCATTATTCTCTTATAACCCATTGGGTTTTTGTTATTTTTGATAGAAAGAGGCAATATTTATATCGGCCCTGGCTTCTTAACTCTCTGTGTCTCTCTCGCCCTCTTTTCACCCTTTTCCTCTCCATATTTCACTCTCTTTTTCTCACTCTCTTTGTGTCTGGTTGTGATCTGGTATCATGGTTTATCCTTGATTAGATATTTGGTACTTGACAAGTTCTTCTTTCTGTAGTGGTAATCATGTTAGGGATGCTAGCAGACTGGTTTAAAGACTGGCTTAAAGACTGGCTTAAAGACTGGCTTAAAGACTGGCTTAAAGACTGGCTTAAAGACTGGCTTACATAACACAACCAAGCGGGAGAGAAAGCGAGAGAGAGACCGAGTATCCTTTGAGCTTTTTCAATGAAAGACTCATTATTTTCATAAGTCTACGGGGTGACGGTGGCATCTTCAGTTGCAGATGCGTGGCTCAGTTGGTACAGCATGGCGCTGGCAACACCAGGGCTGTGGGTTTGATTCCCTTGGGTGACTAGTACTGAAAAAAGTATGAAAATGTATGCCCTCACTACTGTAAATTGATATGGATAATATTGTTTGCTAAATGATTTTTAATGAGTGAAGAGGAGGATGTTGAAGAGAGAGGGATGACAGAGAAGAGAAGAGAAGGTGGGGCAGTATATCCATTCTACAAAATAAAAGCAAGCCTCTTGGGTCTTTCTCTCTAGCACTCCTTCTCTCTCTCTCTCTCTCTCACTCTCTCGCTCTCGCTCTCTCTCTCACTCTCTCGCTCTCTCTCTCGCTCTCGCTCTCTCTCGCTCTCTCGCTCTCGCTCGCTCTCTCGCTCTCTCTCGCTCGCTCTCTCGCTCTCGCTCTCGCTCTCTCTCGCTCTCTCGCTCTCGCTCTCGCTCTCGCTCTCGCTCGCTCGCTCTCTCTCTCTCGCTCTCGCTCGCTCTCTCTCGCTCTCTCTCTCTCTCTCTCTCTCTCTCGCTCTCTCTCTCTCTCTCTCAATTTCAATTCAATTCAATTCAATTCGCTTTATTGGCATGATGTAACAATGTACATATTGCCAAAGCTTACTTTGGATATTTACAATATAAAAAATAAATAAAAATGAGAATCAAAAATTGTCAACGGGACAACAGTAACAACAATAACCAACGGTCAATATAACCATACATTCAACAATAACAATAATCATACAGTTGAGGACATGTGCAGGTTTATTGGTCTGTCAGACACTGTCCCTCAACTTATGGCAGGCAGCAATGTAGTGCGCTGCCAACCCACAGCTCTCTGCGTCCTCCCCCAACAGGATGGGTAGCCTATCCTCATCAGAGAGGTCTTTAAAACATTGAATAAGGGTTTCAAATTTGGGGAAATGACACTCTCTAATTGTTTTATATTTTTTACATTTTGTCAGGAAATGCAGCTCCGTCTCAGGTTCTGCTGTTGTGCAGTGGTTGCACAGCCTTTCCTCTACAGGGAGCCAGGTTTTCCTGTGTCTACCCTTCTCAATGGCAAGGCTGTGCTCACTGAGCCTGTACTTTGTCAAGGTTTTTCTAAGGTTTTGATCAGTAACCATGGTCAAATATTTAGCCATAGTGTACTGTCGATTTAGGGCCAGATAGCACTGGATTTTGCTTTGTGTTTGTGCTTGTGTTTCCCAATAAGCAATGTAGTTTTGTTTTGACTGTGTTGTAATTTGGTTTATTCTGATTGATTGGATGTTCTGGTCCTGAGGCTTCAGTGTGTTAGTAGAACAGGTTTGTGAACTCAGCCCCAGGACCAGCTGGATGAGGGGACTCTTTTCTTTGCTCAGCTCTTGGCATTGCAGGGCTTGGTAATGATATGAGAGGGGGTCACTGTATTTTAGATGTTTCCAAAACTTAATTGCTCTTTTTTGAGTTTTTATTATTAGTGGATATTGGCCTAATTCTGCCCTGCATGCATTGTTTGTAGTTTTCCTCTGGACACGTAGGAGAATCTTACAGAACTCTGCATGTAGGGTTTCAATGGGGTGTTTGTCCCATTTGATGAAATCTTGTTTTGCAAGTGGACCCCACACCTCGCTGCCATAAAGTGCAATTGGTTCAATGACATATTCAATTAGTTTTAGCCAAATTTTAATAGGTATTTCAATTTGAATTTGCTTTTTAATGGCGTAGAATGCCCTGCGTGCTTTCTCTCTCAGTTCATTCACTGCCTCATTAAGGTGTCCAGTTGAGCTTATTTTTAAACCTAAGTAATTGTAGTGTGTACAGTACTCTATATATTTTGTACCAATTGAGAACTTTGGTCTAATTCCCTGAGATCTGGATCTTCTCTGGAAAATCATTATTTTAGTCTTTTTGGGGTTTACTGCCAGGGCCCAGGTCTGGCAGTACTGCTCTAGCAGGTCCAGGCTCTGCTGTAGGCCAGGTGCTGTGGGTGACAGCAGGCATAGGTCATCTGCGAAGAGTAGGCATTTAACTTCTGAATTGTGGAGACTAACACCAGGGGCTGAGGATTTTTCTAGAATAGTGGCCAATTCGTTAATGTAAATATTGAAGAGTGCAGGGCTCAGATTGCAACCCTGATGAAGGCCCCGCCCCTGGTTAAAGAATTCTGTCCTTTTCTTACCAATTTTAATGCTGCACGTATTGCCAGTATACATTGATTTAATTAAGTCATATGTTTTACCCCCTACACCACTTTCAATAACTTTGTAGAACAGTCCTGTATGCCAAATAGAATCAAATGCTTTTTGGAAGTCGATAAAGCAAGTGTATATTTTGGTATTATTTTGGTGGACATGTTTATCTATGAGGGTGTGTAAGGTGTAAATATGATCAGTTGTGCGATGTTTTGGTATAAATCCAATTTGGCTTTTACTCAAGACATTGTGCTTATTAAGGAAGTTTAGAACTCTTACATTGATAATACTACAGAAAACCTTCCCCAGGTTACTGTTCACACAAATGCCTCTGTAATTGTTAGGGTCAAATTTGTCTCCATTCTTAAAGATTGGGGTTATGAGTCCTTGATTCCAGATGTCAGGGAAATAACCTACACTCAGGATCAAATTAAACAATTTTAATATAGCCAATTGAAATTTTGCACTAGTGAGTTTGAGCATCTCATTTAGGATGCCATCAGGTCCGCAGGCTTTTTTAAATTTGAGAGCCTGAAGTTTCTTATAGAGCTCCTGGTCAGTAATTGGGGAGTCCAATGGGTTTTGATTGTCCTTTATAGCTTTTTCTAATCCATTCAACTTCTCATGGATTTGGCGTTGTTCTGCGTTTGTGTCAATTTGAACGGTGTTGTAGAGTGTTTTGAAATGGGTTGTCCATATGTCACCATTTTGTATTGCTAATTCCTCTTGTTTAGATTTTTTTAGTTTTTTCCAATTTTGCCAAAAGTTGTTTGTGTTTATGGACTCCTCAATTAGTGTCAGCTGCTTGCTGTTGTACTGTGCTTTTTTGGTTCTGAGTGTACGTTTATAGAGTTTTAAAGTCTCACAGTAATGAAGGCGTAATTCACCATTATTTGGGTCTCTGTGCTTTTGGTTGGATAGTGTTCTAAGTTTTTTCCTTATAATTTTACAATCTGCATCAAACCAGTTGTCATCTGTGATTTTTTTAGTTTTGTTTTTTATCAATTTCAATTGTGCTTCTTTTGCCGTTTGCCTGAATATATAGTTGATGTTTCGTACTGCTAGATTGATGCCTTCTTTACTGTGAGTGAATGTGGTATCCAGAAAGTTATCTAAGAGTGTTTGGATATTTTGGTTCCAGGTTGCTTTCTGGTATTCTTCTGTGCTGTTTTGGGCCCATCTGTATGAATTTCTGATGTTGTACAGCTTACTGGGCTGTGAATGTGTGGTTGTTTCCAGGTCTGTTCTTTTGAAGAACAACGTAATTTGGCTGTGATCAGACAGAGGTGTTAGTGGCTTGACAGTGAATGAGCTGAGAGAGAAAGGGTCCATGTCTGTGATCATATAGTCTACTGTACTGTGGCCAAGAGGTGAGCAATAGGTGCTCTCTCTCTCTCTCGCTCGCTCTCTCTCGCTCTCTCTCTCTCTCTCTCTCGCTCTCGCTCTCTCTCTCGCTCTCTCTCTCGCTCTCTCTCTCGCTCTCTCTCTCGCTCTCTCTCTCTCTCTCTCGCTCTCGCTCTCTCTCTCGCTCTCGCTCTCTCTCTCAATTCAATTTAAGGGGCTTTATTGGCATGGGAAACATGTTTAAATTGCCAAAGCAAGTGAAATAGATAATAAACAATAGAAAATGAACAGTAAACAATACATTCATAAAAGTTTGAAAAGAATAAAGACATTTCAAATGTCATATTATGTCTATATACAGTGTTGTCATGAAGTGCAAATACAAAAGCTAAAATAAATAGTCATAATTATAGGTTGTATTTACAATGGTGTTTGTTTTTCACTGGTTGCCCTTTTCTTGTGGCAACAGGTCACAAATCTTGTAACAAATCTTGACCTGTTGTCATAAAAAAAAAGATCATGATTTCTCATGATTTGGTTGGGTCTAATTGCTCTCCTGGGGCTCTGTGGGGTCTGTTTGTGTTTGTGAACAGAGCCCCAGGACCAGCTTGCTTAGGTGGCTCTTCTCCAGGTTAATTCCTCTGTAGGTGATGGCTTTGTTATGGAAGGTTTGGGAATCGCTTCCTTTTAGGTGGTTGTAGAATTTAACGTCTCGTTTCTGGATTTTAATAGTTAGCGGGTATCGGCCTAATTCTGCTCTGCATGCATTATTTGGTGATTTACGTTGTACACAGAAAATATTTTTGCAGAATTCTGCAAGCAGAGTCTCAATTTGGTGTTTGTCCCATATCTCTCTCTCTCTCTCTCTCTCATTCTTTATCGCTCACACTCTGTCTCTAGCACATTCCTTATCGCTCACTCGATCTCTCTCATTCTCTCTCTATCACTCCTTCACTCTCTCTCGTCTCTCTCTCTCTCTCTGTCTCTCTCAATTCAATTCAAAGTGCTTCATTGGCATGGGAAATATACACTACATGACCAAAAGTATGTGGACACCTGCTCGTCATCTCATTGCAAATTCATGGGCGTTAATATGGAGTTGGTCCCCCTTTGCTGCTTTAACGGCGTCCACTCTTCTGGGAAGGCTTTCCACTAGATGCTGGAACATTGCTGTGGGGACTTGCTTCCATTCAGCCACAAAGAGCATTAGTGATAAACTTTACATTTGGCACTATGCATTTGGGCAGGTATTGTTCTCCTGACATCCGCCAAACCCAGATTGGTCTGTCAGACTACCAGCATGATTCATCACTCCAGAGAATGCATTTCCACTGCTCCAAAGTTCAAAGGTGTCAAGCGTTACACCACTACTGTCGACGCTTGGCATTGCCCATGGTGATCTTAGGCTTGTGTGCGGCTGCTTGGCCATGGAAACCCATTTCATGAAGCTCCTGACGAACAGCTTCCGGAGGCATTTTGGAACTCGGTAGTGAGTGTTGCAACCGAGGACAGACGTGCTTCAACACTCGCCAGTCCCCTTCTGAGAGCTTGCGTGGCCTACCGCTTCGCGGCTGAGTCGTTGTGGCTCCTAGACATTTCCACTTCACAATAACAGCACTTACAGTTGACTGGGGAGCTCTAGCAGGGCAGACATTTGACGAACTGACTTGTGGAAAGGTTTTCAGTAGAAAAAAGATTGGAGGTGGTTTATCCACACATCTCCATTTTGGATAGATAACTCTTTGTGTTGTTGTTTGTTCAGAGTTTTCCAATTATCCCGGAAGTGGTTGGATTCTATGGATTCTTCAATTACATTGAGCTGATTTCTGACGAGCTGTACCTTCTTTTTCCGTAGTGTATTTCTGTATTGTTTTAGTGATTCACCATAGTGAAGGCGTAGACTCAGGTTTTCTGGGTCTCTATGTTTTTGGTTGGATAGGTTTCTCAATTTCTTTCTTAGGTTTTTGCATTCTTCAAACCATTTGTCATTTGTTATTCATTTTCTTAGGGTGTCTGCTTGAAATGTGTTGATTTGATTTGGAAGCTAAAAGGTCAAATATACTGTTTAGCCTTTCTACTGCCAAGTACAAATGTACACCTTCACTGTCATGGTGAAATATTATGTCAAGGAAGTTGTCTAAAAGGGATTGAATTTGTTTTTGCCTAATAATTTTTTGTAGGTTGCTACTCTACTTTCCTTCCATCTATAGCATTTCTTAATATTATGCAGTTCCTTTGGCTTTGATGCATCATGATTGAGTATTTCTCTGTTCAAGTAGACTGTGATTTTGCTCTGATCTGATAGGGGTGTCAGTGGGCTGACTGTGAACGCTCGGAGAGACTCTGGGTTGAGGTCAGTAATAAAGTAGTCTACAGTACTATTGCCAAGGGATGAGCTGTAGGTGTACCTACAGTAGGAGTCCCCTCGAAGCCTACCATTGACTATGGTAAGTGTTTGCCCCCCTGTGTGCTGACAGAGTCAGGTTCTTGTCCAGTTCTGGCTCTAGGTTGCCACAGACTAGTACATGTCCCTGGGCCTGGAAATGGTTGATCTCCCCCCTAATATGGAGGAGGTGTCATTATTCATTTATGGGGATTATATTGGGGGGATATAGTGTAGGTAGCACAAACTAGGACATTTTTCTCTGTTGAGATCATTTATAGTCAGATGTAAAATGTTCCTGTTTTGGCTATTTTAATAGAGTGAGTTAGGTCTGCTCTATATCAAATTAATATACCACCCAAGTCTTCCCTTTTCACACCTGGTAGTTTAGTGGATGGGACTACCAGCTCTCTGTAACCTAGAGGAGAACCAGTTGGTCTGTCTCATCTATATCATGGTTCTTATAGGATTACAATGTCTGTATTTCCAATTTTTGATGAAGTCTGGGTTCCTGCTCTTCAGGCCAAAGGCAGATAACCTCAAAGCTTGTATATTCCAGGATGAGATAGTAAAAGCTTTGTTGTTTAGGCTCAGACCATTACAGTACATGTGAGCAGAGCATGTGATGCATACCTCTTAGGTTGCAGCTTGGAAAAGGGGCATACCTAGTCAGTTGTACAACTGAATGCAATCAACTGAAATATGTTTTTCACATTTAACCCAACCTCTCTGAATCAGAGAGGTGCAGGGAGCTGCCTTAATCAACATCATCGGGGAATAGTGGGTGAACTGCCTTGGCTCTGGTGCACAATTATCGATTTTTTAGCTTATCAGCTCAGGGATTCAATCCAGCAACCTTTTGATTACTGGCCCAACACTCCTACCCACCAGGCTACCTGCCATCCCTTTGTCCAATGGCCACTGAACAAATTAGGAAGAAGAATGGCATGCACCTGCAGCAGTAACACTCCAAATGGATGGCTCAGAAATAAGAAATCATTTTTAACACACTTGAATCATTATACTGAGGTAGGCTAAATTACCTTTTTTACAGAATAGCGTTACAGAATTTGCAATTTCATATATGGAAACATTGCTACTGCAACATGTTAACACCACCTTTTCACATGTTAGGAGAATACAGTGGCTTGTAAAAGTATTCTAGACCATTCCAAGACATTTAAATGTTTCCTCTTAAACCGCTCCGTGTTGCTTTAGCAGTATGCTTAGGGTCATTGTCCTGCTGGAAGGTGAACCCCCGTCCCAATCTCAAATCTCTGGAAGACTGAAACAGGTTTCCCTCAAGAATTTCCCCGTATTTAGCGCCATCCATCATCCCTTAAATTCTGACCAGTTTCCCAGTCCCTGCCGATGAAAAACTTCCCCACAGCATGATGCTGCCACCACCATATTTCACTGTGGGGATGTTGTTCTCGGGGTGATGAGAGGTGTTGGGTTTGCGCCAGACATAGCGTTTTCCTTGATGGCCAAAAAACTCAATTTTGGTCTCATCTGACCAGAGTACCTTCTTCCATATGTTTGGGGAGTCTCCCACATGCCTTTTGGCGAACTTGTTGTTTGCTTTTCTTGAAGAATTGGCTTTCTTCTGGCCACTCTTCCGTAAAGCCCAGCTCTGTGGAGTGTACGGCTTAAAGTGGTCCTATGGACAGATACTCCAGTCTCCGCTGTGAAACTTTGCAGCTCCTTCAGGGTCATCTTTGGTCTCGTTCTTGCCTTTCTGATTAATGCCCTCCTTGCCTGGTCTGTGAGTTTTGGTGGGCGGCCCACTCTTCGCAGGTTTGTTGTGGTGCCATGTTCTTTAAATTTTTTAATAATGGATTTTATGGTGCTCCGTGGGATGTTCAAAGTTTCTGATATTTTTTTATAACCCAACCCTGACGTGTTTGGAGAGCTCCTTGATCTTCATGGTGCCGCTTGCTTGGTGGTGCCCCTTGTTAGTGGTGTTGCAGACTCTGGGGCCTTTCAGAACAGGTGTATATATACTGAGATCAAGTGACAGATCATGTGACACTTAGATTGCACACAGGTGGACTTTATTTAACTAATAATGTGACTGCTGAAGGTAATTGGTTGCACCAGATCTTATTTAGGGACTTCATAGCAAAGGGGGTGAATACATATGTACGCACCACTTTTCTGTATTTTTTTATTTTTATTTTTTTCATTTCACTTCACCAATTTGGACTATTTTGTGTATGTCCATTACATGAAATCCATATAAAAATCAATTTAAATTACAGGTTGTAATGCAACAAAATAGGAAAAACCCCAAGGGGGTTAATACTTTTGCAAGGCACTGTAACGCTATTTCACCACCACATGTTAACTTGCAGTTGGATTTTCACATATGAATGTTTCATACATGTGAAACTGCAAATTAGATTTTCATGTAAATGGTTTTCACATGTGAACTTGCAATTCCACATGTGAAAGTGAGATTTTCACATGTGGAGATTTGTTACATGTGAAACTGCAAATTACATTTTCACGTGATTGATTTTCGCATGAGAAAGTTTCACATGTGCAACTGCAATTCATACGTGAGGTGACATGTGTTAACACAATTTAATACATTAAATTTAACCTCAACATGTGAAAACAGCAATTTCACATTTGAAAATGGGAATTTGTAAGTCGCTCTGGATAAGAGCGTCTGCTAAATGACGTAAATGTAAATGTACATTTTGTGAAAATATGTGTCTTTAGTAGTAATAATGTCTATGTTAATGTTTGAAATGAATGTAAATTGTAAAGTATTTTTCTTTGTAATGTATTTTTCTTTTTGTGTCGGAGCTAAGGGAGACAAGCTGTCACCATTGGAGTCGGCTAATGGGGATCCTAATACAAATCAATATCAAACAAAAAATCTTATTTTTTTATTGTTAGGCGTTCTCTCCCTCTCCTGTGTGTGATAACAGGGAATTGGGGTTGAGCCACTCAGGGCTTTAGACTCAGTTATCAGCTCTCACTCAGCCTGGCAGCTGCCACTCACACACACCATAGAGAGAGAGACTAAAGGGTAGGGTTGAGTGGACAGAGTCAGTGAAGTGTTTAAGTAGTAGTGGTAATAGTAGTAGTCACATTGAAATGGAGGGGTTTTGTTAGGTTAATCCTGGATTTGAGTTTAATCTCCAAAAAAAATGGGTTTCATTTTCCCTAAGTGATCTCTTATATATATGTTTGATGACCACTGTAACACGGTGCCCTTTTCGTGACATGGCCACATACAACTGAGAGTGGCTTTAATGGAATGTAATGGTTTTGGGTGTTTTATTTTGATCAGAAGTGGGATTGAAATTAAATGTTTCTCCCTCTTTCTTTCTCTCTCTCTCTCTCTCTCTCTCTTTCTCTCACTCTGTCTGTCTCTCTCTGTCTCTCTTTCTGTCTTCAGCAGCGTCCAGCTTCAGTTTCTGCCGTGCGTCCCTGGAGCACACAGTGTCTGTAGAGGAGCTCAGCTACCAGCTGCCTCGTCGGCCAGGGGCCAGTCTGACCTGGCACGATGGGAGGGGGCAGAAGAACACACACACCGTCAAACTATTGCAGCAGCCTGGCACAGAGGGCATACAGGTATCATAATGGGCATGCACAGACATACACACACGCACACTCACACACACACTGTCTGGGCAGTGCCAAATTAATTAGGTTACTGTTTGTCATCAATATTATTTTACAACTTCAAGGACCTACAGATGAACATGTTTCATCTTGTTTATCTCCGATTGAAAAAAAATCCTAAACCGTATATGGTCACAGCACAAAAATATATGGGGACCACTGTCCAAATCAATCTCATCCATTGGTAAAAGTAATTGCTCAGTGTACAATATGGTGCTAGAATGCAGATGACGATTTAGACACCAGCACTATGAGAAAGATCAGAGAAAATAACACGTCCTTAAACATAGAGAGATCTAAACACATGTTTCATAGATCAGTAGCACTGCCTTGTGTCTCTCATTATGGAGTCTCAACAGCGTACTACAAAGGATGTTTGATTGTTCTTCCCTCCTCATCACAAGGGCTGCTACAGCCTCAGAAGCCCACAAGAGAGACTGATTATGTAAGAGATGGTTGATTAAAAAACAGGTAATGAGATGAATGCAGGTACAGAATCCTCTCTGGGAGAGAGAAGAATAAAGGAGTGTAGTGCTATCCCACTGAGCAAAAGTACATTGGATTTGAAAAAAGTCATTAACTTTTGTTTTGAGTGTGAAATTTCAACCACAGGATTATGTCACCATGGTAACCAATTTTCAACATTGACAAACCTTGTACAAAATATGTTGAATTTGTACCTCTGAAACAACGTCAGAAAATATAATTACCTAATTATAATACACAAAGTAAGCAAAACAATGAAATTCATCATTCCAAAATTACTTAAAATTATGAATAAGATACTAATGAGATCGACCTACAGTATATAAGCAATATAGCAATTGAGATTTACAATATATGACATTAATGATCGAGCTAGGACGGACAATTTTTTCAGCACTTTTGAAATGTACAGCAACAGAATTCAGAACATGGGCCGTTCTTACAGTATTCTCCCTGTACACCAAGTCAGAACCATAAGATAAATAGTAGGGG
The DNA here is from genome assembly GCF_901001165.1 of Salmo trutta. Classification (NCBI taxonomy): domain Eukaryota; kingdom Metazoa; phylum Chordata; class Actinopteri; order Salmoniformes; family Salmonidae; genus Salmo; species Salmo trutta. Next base: position 31,537,881 of record NC_042986.1, on the reverse strand, counting down.
TGTCACGGCCGTCTGAGGAAGAAGTGGACCAAAACGCGGCGGAGTTCGGGTTCGTCATATTTAATTAAACGAACACTATGCAATTTACAAAACAACAAAAACTGACAGCCAACACAGTCCTGTCAGGTACAAGCACAATGACATGAACAATTACCCACAAACCCACAAGGCAAAGTAGGCAACTTATGTGTGACTCCCAATCAGCCACAACCCTCTACAGCTGTGCCTGATTGGAAGTCACACGGCCAAAATTAATGAAACAATAAAAAACACACAGACTCTTCTGCCACGTCCTGACCCAACTACACCCTCTACTGGTCAGGACGTGGCAGTACCCCCCCCCCCCTCAAAGGTGCATACCCCGAAATGCACCTACACAAAACACAGAAAATCCCCAACAAAAATAAACACCTAAACAATAAGGGAGGGAAGGGAGGGTGGCTGCCGTCACCGACGGCACTGTGCTACACCCCCCCTCCCCAACACACCTATATCAGGAGGTGGCTCCGGTTCTGGCCGTTCCGGGCAGTCGGGCCACTCTGGCAGTTCGGGGCAGTCTGGCCAGTCTGGCAGCTCGGGGCAGTCTGACCAGTCTGGCAGCTCGGGGCAGTCTGGGTAGTCTGGCAGCTCGGGACAGTCTGGGCAGTCTGGCAGCTCGGGACAGTCTGGGCAGTCTGGCAGCTCGGGACAGTCTGGGCAGTCTGGCCGCTCGGGACAGTCTGGGCAGTCTGGCCACTCGGGACAGTCTGGGCAGTCTGGCCACTCGGGACAGTCTGGGCAGTCTGGCCACTCGGGACAGTCTGGCCACTCCGGCAGTTCAGGGCAGTCTGGCCACTCCGGCAGTTCAGGGCAGTCTGGCCACTCCGGCAGTTCAGGGCAGTCTGGCCACTCCGGCAGTTCAGGGCAGTCTGGCCACTCCGGCAGTTCAGGGCAGTCTGGCCACTCCGGCAGTTCAGGGCAGTCTGGCCACTCCGGCAGTTCAGCGCAGTCTGGCCACTCCGGCAGTTCAGCGCAGTCTGACCTCTCTGGCGACTGTTGACTGGCGGGCAGCTCTGACGACTGTTGACTGGCGGGCAGCTCTGACGACTGTTGACTGGCGGGCAGCTCTGACGACTGTTGACTGGCGGGCAACTCTGACGACTGTTGACTGGCGGGCAGCTCTGACGACTGTTGACTGGCGGGCAGCTCTGGTGATGGTTGACTGGCAGGCAGCTCTGACGACTGTTGACTGGCGGGCAGCTCTGACGACTGTTGACTGGCGGGCAGCTCTGACGACTGTTGACTGGCGGGCAGCTCTGACGACTGTTGACTGGCGGGCAGCTCTGGCGACTGTTGACTGGCGGGCAGCTCCTGCCCCGTCACACAGCCCTTGTGCCCCCCCCTAAAAAATTCTTGGGGGTGCCTCTCGGTCTCCCAGTCCTTGCCAGCCTTCTTCCGCTGCTTGGTCCTGTGAAGGTGGGTAATTCTGTCACGGCCGTCTGAGGAAGAAGTGGACCAAAACGCGGCGGAGTTCGGGTTCGTCATATTTAATTAAACGAACACTATGCAATTTACAAAACAACAAAAACTGACAGCCAACACAGTCCTGTCAGGTACAAGCACAATGACATGAACAATTACCCACAAACCCACAAGGCAAAGTAGGCAACTTATGTGTGACTCCCAATCAGCCACAACCCTCTACAGCTGTGCCTGATTGGAAGTCACACGGCCAAAATTAATGAAACAATAAAAAACACACAGACTCTTCTGCCACGTCCTGACCCAACTACACCCTCTACTGGTCAGGACGTGACAAGGGGCATATAAGCAGACAATGAAAGCTCTTACAATATTCGATTACGACATTTCTAAAACAGTCTATAGGCTACATGTGCACCACCAAGTCAGAATAGTAGGCTAAGTTCTGAGGGGGAGAGAAACCAAATTATGAGGGTGAGACATAGGGACAACTAACAGCTTACTACACAACATATTACTTTCTTAGCTGCAGAATACATATCCTGGCATATTACATCATTTATGCAGCAGCATACAAGACATATTTTTGAACTCGATGTTGTGCTCACTTAAACAGGAAGGGGGTGTGGCAGTCCTTGTGGGCAAGATTTGTTATCAAACTTTGTCATCAAAGTCTGGCATTCTCTGGATTTATGGTGCTTTCAAGACAACTGGGAACTCGAGAATAAAACTAGGTTGAATCATGACATCAATGATCTTCAGGTGGGAAAGTCAGAGCTCTAGAAAGAGTTGGATGACCGTTCAAAACGTATTTTCCTAGTCCGAGCAATTTTTTTTTCAGAGTTCGCAGTTGTCTTGAACGTACTGAAGTTGGAAGTCAGAGATTTCCCACTTCCGAGTTCCCAGTTGTTTTGAATGCAGCAGAAGTCATGCTGAATGGATAGCATGGCCAATGATGTATTCAGCCTTTTCAGCCCATGGTGTTGCATGTAAATGTTTATCCTTTTAAGATTGGAAAAGAGACCCTTTCAGACAGATGTTTTAAATCCTTAAACCAAGACTTGGACCACACACCCTCTCCACCGAATAGCAGGCAGGGGAAGCAAAATTGTGGTTGCTCTGCAATGCTTGCAGCCACTGATTCCTTCCAAACAACTCATTGATGAATTAGCGATTTCCGACTTGTTGTGTAATGTACAGTATACAGTTGAAGTCAGAAGTTTACATACTCTTAGGTTGCAGTCATTAAAACTTGTTTTTCAACCACTCCACAAATTTCTTGTTAACAAACTATAGTTTTGGCAAGTGGGTTAGGAAATCTACTTTGTGAATGACACACAAATTTTCCAACAATTATTTACAGGCAGATTATTTCACTTACAATTCACTGTATCATAATTCCAGTGGGTCAGAAGTTTACATACACTAAGTTGACTGTGCCTTTAAACAGCTTGGAACATTTCGGAAAATTATGTCATGGCTTGAGAAGCTTCTGATAGGCTAATTGACATCATTTGAGTCAATTGGAGGTGTACCTGTGGATGTATTACAATGCCTACCTTCAAACTTAGTGCCTCTTTGCTTGACGTCATGAGAAAATTAAAAAAAATCAACCAAGACCTCAGAAAAGAATTGTAGAACTCCACAAGTCTGGTTCATCCTTGGGAGCAATTTCCAAATGCCTGAAGGTACCACGTTCATCTGTACAAACAATAGTACGCAAGTATCAACACCATGGGACAATACAGCCGTCATACTGCTCAGGAAGGAGACGCGTTCTGTCTCCTAGAGATGAACGTACTTTGGTGCGAAAAGTGCAAATCAATCCTAGAACAACAGCAAAGGACATTGTGAAGATGCTGGAGGAAACAGGTTAAAAAGTATCTATATCCACAGTAAAACGAGTCCTATATCGACATAACCTGAAAGGCCGCTCAGCAAGGAGAAGCCACTGCTCCAAAACTGCCATAAAAAAGACAGACTACGGTTTGCAACTGCACATGGGGACAAAGATCGTACTTTTTGGAAAAATGTCCTCTGGTCTGATGAAACAAAAATAGAACTGTTTGGCCATAATGACCATCGTTATGTTTGGAGGAAAAAGGGGGAGGCTTGCAAGCCGAAGAACACCATCCCAACCGTGAAGCACGGGTTGGCAGCATCATGTTGTGGGGGTACTTTGCTGCAGGAGGGACTGGTGCACTTCACAAAATAGATGGCATCATGAGGTGGGAAAATTATGTGGATATATTGAAGCAACATCTCAAGACATCAGTCAGGAAGTTAAAGCCAGGTTGCAAATGGGTCTTTCAAATGGACAATGACCCCAAGCATGCTTCCAAAGTTGTGGCAAAATGGCTTAAGGACAACAAAGTCAAGGTATTGGAGTGGCCATCATAAAGCCCTGACCTCAAACCTATAGAACATTTGTGGGCAGAACTGAAAAAGCGTGTGTGAGAATGGAGGCCTACAAACCTGACTCAGTTACACCAGCTCTGTCAGGAGGAATGGGCCAAAATTCACCCAACTTATTGTGGGAAGCTTGTGGAAGGCTACCCGAAACGTTTGACCCAAGTTAAACAATTTAAAGGCAATGCTACCAAATACTAATTGAGTGTATGTAAACTTCTGACCCACTGAGAATTTGATGGAAGAATTAAAAGCTGAAATAATATAAACTATGATTCTCACATTTCACATTCTTAAAATAAAGTGGTGATCCCAACTGACCTAAGAAAATCTTTACTAGGATAAAATGTCAGGAATTGTGAAAAACTGAGTTTAAATGTATTTGGCTAAGGTGTATGTAAACTTCCGACTTAAACTGTATGTCCAATGGCCGATGAGCACAGATATGTTTTATCTAGAATTTCTCTTGATATGACAAGAATTTAAAAGGATTTGCCAGTAGATTTTGTCATGATTCATTATGATGACTGCTTGTCTAGCTAGCTAGCTTGCCAGCTAAGATTTTGAAAGTATGATGGTGACAGCATCAGTCTAAAAAAAGCTATGGTAGATATAACTTGATTTGAAGTTATCTGTGGCCAATGACCTTAAGCCTTCTTGGACAGGTACTTCTAATGTAAATATATGGCAGCACCCAAAGGGGCTTGAACTGCCAAGCTCTTCCGGTAGATTTTGCGGTGACGTGGTGTCCCCATGAGTGACACAACAATGAGCCAATCACGGCACAAATACCTACGCTTTGTCCTTTCGCTGGCTGCCCCTCCACTACAGAAAGCAGAAATTGTTTTTTACATTGTTTGCGAACTGATATGCAATGCCAAAATAACATGCAAAACAGGCAAATATTTAATTTAAAATTTAAAAAACTGCTAAACAGGTGGGGCTCAAAACCCTAAATGAATGGTCACCACTGTGCTTGGATAGTTCCATCTGTGCCACTGACTTAGTCTGACTTTAATTCCAGTTTGTTAAAGAATAGGACTAAATCAAATCAAATCCAAACTTTAAATACACTTTAAATAGAGTTAGATTTGATTTAGTCCTATTCTTTATCATAGATGTTTGATTGAGGTGGAGACGTGAATCCAACATATCAATTATTCATTTGTAGACAAACTGGAATTAAAGCCAGACTAAGTCAGTGGTACAGATGGAACTATCCAAGCAGTAGATACATCTCCTTCATCTCCTTCAAATGTTGATGTTTGGTTGTGTTGACAACCAAACACAATTCAATATCACTTAAGGTAATTGCATTTTAAATTATCCAGAGTTTGAAATCCTAGTCCTATTGTATTGTCTGTGTTGAGCTGAATTCTGGGTTGAATTGAAACAATAGCTGTTGATGAGTCTGCAAATACTACAGTGTATAGGGCTAAATAGCATCATTGATGATATACTGTATGAGTGATACAGTATGGTTACATTTCATTTGCTCTCTTAAACCTACCCTTTGGAATGACTTTGATAGCAACAGTGGAGATCTCTCAATAATCATTCTCATGATAGCACATTGGTAATTGTTAGAGACCATTAGCATAGCTAAGCAGGGCTGGGCTTTGTTAACACCCTGGATGTGAGACCAAAAAGTAACTGTAGATAGATCTCCAGTTGGAGGTTCTGCCCGGCCCATTATTTATTTTCTGAAAGTAGATATAACGTTGAAAATCTGACGTTGTTTTAAAGATACAAATTCAATATATTTTCTACAAGGTTTGTCAATGTTGAAATGTGGTTACCATGATGGCATGCTCCTATGGTTGATTATGTGACCCTGCATAGTAAAGACACACTTCAGAAAGCCAGTCTCTTCCACAAGATGCTCTCGTGCAATATGGAACCCCATCTGTGCACTTCTAGAACAAAACAAAGGCAAAAAAAGCATTCTATTTTAAGAACTTTACAGTGCCTGACCTAAAAGAGAGCATGACATAACAACACACTTCCTGGTTGCCCTGTAAGCCAAAGGAATCATGGGAGGAAGGAGGTTCTTTGTTCCATTTCTCCAAAGCCCTTGAGAAACTGTTGGCGACAAGAAAGTGCAAACACGCACTGCACTGTTTAATAATTCACAGCTTCTCTAATCCCTAAGACAGGTCTGAAAGGCTTAATCAAAGATGGGTTATGAAGCTGTTTCCATCTGAATATATAGAGGATTTATCATGTTAAACCTTGTCTATGGTATGAAGAACATGCTGTAGGATTTCCACATGACTTTGAGCAACAAGACTCACTATGTATTATTCAACAGTACAGAGACAGAGAGCAGTCTTTGTGTGTGTGTGCGTGTGCGTGTGCGTTTGTGTCCAGCTCTCTGTGGAGAGATGATTAGATTAGAGCCCATTAGGTTGGTTTAACAGAGATCAGCACTAATAAGGAAATAACTTTAGTAAAACAACAGCCTAGACACAGACACGCACACAAACATACATAAACACACACACACACACACATACACATACACACACACACACACACACACAGTGAATGTTGATAAGGTAGGGCCGGAAGACACTGTCTAATTTTAAGAATCTCTTTTCACACATCACATGCTGACACACTGATCATAAGAAACAACACAAAAGATGAAGAACTGATACTACCGCTCTGATCTAATTACTCAACAGGGTGTTGGGGTTTATTTTGGATCATCTGCATGGTCAACAGTTACGCATTTCCTTCAGAATGGAACACTAATCAATAGAGAAGAAAAATAGCTTGTCCAGTTGTTTATGAGGAGACTGTTGGTTTGGTGGTTGGTTGGTTGGTTGGTTGGTTCTAATGAGACCATTGGTTTGGTAGTTGGTTGGTTGTCTGGTTCTAATGGGACCGTTGGTTTGGTGGTTGGTTGGCTGGTTCTAATGAGACCGTTAGTTTGGTGGTTTGTTGGTTGGTTTTAATAAGACCGTTATTTGGTGGTTGGTTGTCTGGTTCTAATGAGACTGTTGGTTTGGTGGTTTGTTGGTTGGTTTTAATAAGACCGTTATTTGGTGGTTGGTTGTCTGGTTCTAATGAGACCGTTGGTTTGGTGATTGGTTGGTTGGTTCTAATGAGACCATTGGTTTGGTGGTTGGTTGGTTCTAATGAGACCGTTGGTTTGGTGGTTGGTTGGTTGGTTCTAATGAGACCGTTAGTTTGGTGGTTGGTTGTCTGGTTCTAATGGGACCGTTGGTTTGGTGGTTGGTTGGCTGGTTCTAATGAAACTTTTGGTTTGGTGATTGGTTGGCTGGTTCTAATGAGACCGTTGGTTTGGTGATTGGTTGGTTGGTTCTAATGAGACCATTGGTTTGGTGATTGGTTGGTTGGTTCTAATGAGACCATTGGTTTGGTGGTTGGTTGGCTGGTTCTAATGAGACCATTGGTTTGGTGGTTGGTTGGCTGGTTCTAATGAGACCGTTGGTTTGGTGGTTGGTTGGTTCTAATGAGACCATTGGTTTGGTGGTTGGTTGGTACTAATGAGACCATTGGTTTGGTGGTTGGTTGGCTGGTTCTAATGAGACCATTGGTTTGGTGGTTGGCTGGTTCTAATGAGACCATTGGTTTGGTGGTTGGCTGGTTCTAATGAGACCATTGGTTTGGTGGTTGGTTGGTTGGTTCTAATGAGACCGTTGGTTTGGTGGTTGGTTGGCTGGTTCTAATGAGACCATTGGTTTGGTGGTTGGTTGGTTCTAATGAGACCATTGGTTGGTTGGCTGGTTCTAATGAGACCATTGGTTTGGTGGTTGGCTGGTTCTAATGAGACCATTGGTTTGGTGGTTGGTTGGCTGGTTCTAATGAGACCGTTGGTTTGGTGGTTGGTTGGTTCTAATGAGACCATTGGTTTGGTGGTTGGTTGTCTGGTTCTAATGAGGCTAGTTTGGTTTTATTCTTTACTCTTTGCAGTTTGTCAGCTATGTAGATGTTTGAGACAGAGAAAGTGGGGGCAGAGAAAGAGAGAGGAGGAGTAAAGAAGAAGAAGAACACTATAAAGGGAGAGAGATGAGGGATGCTGTTGAAATATGGACATATGGAGTACTCTGATGCTACAGAAGAAAGGAGATATATTGTAGGGGCCTACGGTGTGAATACTGCAGCAGGCATATATGAGGGGTTATTGTGAGTGATAGAAGTGGAGGTAGAGGTAAGGTCTGGGGAGGTGTGAGGGGCACATGAAGGACGATGAGACTCATGTCTGTGAGGGACTCTGGGGTGGAGAGACAGATTACAGGGTTAATTGAATAATGACATGACAGTAAAGGAGGGAGGGAGGGAGGGATGAAAATGCGATTAAGACAGGGGGACAAAAATAGAGAAAGGGGAGAGGGAGCAGAAAAGAGGGGAGAGACAGAGGAAGAGGAAGGGGAGGAAGCTGAGAGAAGAGGGGAGAGACAGAGGAAGAGGAAGGGGAGGAATCTGAGAGAAGAGGGGAGAGACCGAGGAAGAGGGGAGAGACCGAGGAAGAGGGGAGAGACAGAGGAAGAGGAAGGGGAGGAATCTGACAGAAGAGGGGAGAGACAGAGGAGAGGAAGGGGAGGAATCTGAGAGAAGAGGGGAGAGACAGAGGAAGAGGGGAGAGAGAGGAAGAGGAAGGGGAGGAATCTGAGAGAAGAGGGGAGAGACCGAGGAAGAGGGGAGAGAGAGGAAGAAGAAGGGGAGGAAGTTCTAATGAGACCGTTAGTTTGGTGGTTGGTTGTCTGGTTCTAATGGGACCGTTGGTTTGGTGGTTGGTTGTCTGGTTCTAATGAGACCGTTGGTTTGTTGATTGGTTTGTTGGTTCTAATGAAACTTTTGGTTTGGTGATTGGTTGGTTGGTTCCAATGAGACCATTGGTTTGGTGGTTGGTTGGTTCTAATGAGACCATTGGTTTGGTGGTTGGTTGGCTGGTTCTAATGAGACCATTGGTTTGGTGGTTGGCTGGTTCTAATGAGACCATTGGTTTGGTGGTTGGTTGGTTGGTTGGTTGGTTCTAATGAGACCATTGGTTTGGTGGTTGGTTGGCTGGTTCTAATGAGACCGTTGGTTTGGTGGTTGGTTGGTTGGTTGGTTCTAATGAGACCATTGTTTTGGTGGTTGGTTGGTTCTAATGAGACCATTGGTTTGGTGGTTGGTTGGCTGGTTCTAATGAGACCATTGGTTTGGTGGTTGGCTGGTTCTAATGAGACCATTGGTTTGGTGGTTGGTTGGCTGGTTCTAATGAGACCATTGGTTTGGTGGTTGGTTGGTTCTAATGAGACCGTTGGTTTGGTGGTTGGTTGGTTGGTTCTAATGAGACCGTTAGTTTGGTGGTTGGTTGTCTGGTTCTAATGGGACCGTTGGTTTGGTGGTTGGTTGGCTGGTTCTAATGAAACTTTTGGTTTGGTGATTGGTTGGCTGGTTCTAATGAGACCGTTGGTTTGGTGATTGGTTGGTTGGTTCTAATGAGACCATTGGTTTGGTGATTGGTTGGTTGGTTCTAATGAGACCATTGGTTTGGTGGTTGGTTGGCTGGTTCTAATGAGACCATTGGTTTGGTGGTTGGTTGGCTGGTTCTAATGAGACCGTTGGTTTGGTGGTTGGTTGGTTCTAATGAGACCATTGGTTTGGTGGTTGGTTGGTACTAATGAGACCATTGGTTTGGTGGTTGGTTGGCTGGTTCTAATGAGACCATTGGTTTGGTGGTTGGCTGGTTCTAATGAGACCATTGGTTTGGTGGTTGGCTGGTTCTAATGAGACCATTGGTTTGGTGGTTGGTTGGTTGGTTCTAATGAGACCGTTGGTTTGGTGGTTGGTTGGCTGGTTCTAATGAGACCATTGGTTTGGTGGTTGGTTGGTTCTAATGAGACCATTGGTTGGTTGGCTGGTTCTAATGAGACCATTGGTTTGGTGGTTGGCTGGTTCTAATGAGACCATTGGTTTGGTGGTTGGTTGGCTGGTTCTAATGAGACCGTTGGTTTGGTGGTTGGTTGGTTCTAATGAGACCATTGGTTTGGTGGTTGGTTGTCTGGTTCTAATGAGGCTAGTTTGGTTTTATTCTTTACTCTTTGCAGTTTGTCAGCTATGTAGATGTTTGAGACAGAGAAAGTGGGGGCAGAGAAAGAGAGAGGAGGAGTAAAGAAGAAGAAGAACACTATAAAGGGAGAGAGATGAGGGATGCTGTTGAAATATGGACATATGGAGTACTCTGATGCTACAGAAGAAAGGAGATATATTGTAGGGGCCTACGGTGTGAATACTGCAGCAGGCATATATGAGGGGTTATTGTGAGTGATAGAAGTGGAGGTAGAGGTAAGGTCTGGGGAGGTGTGAGGGGCACATGAAGGACGATGAGACTCATGTCTGTGAGGGACTCTGGGGTGGAGAGACAGATTACAGGGTTAATTGAATAATGACATGACAGTAAAGGAGGGAGGGAGGGAGGGATGAAAATGCGATTAAGACAGGGGGACAAAAATAGAGAAAGGGGAGAGGGAGCAGAAAAGAGGGGAGAGACAGAGGAAGAGGAAGGGGAGGAAGCTGAGAGAAGAGGGGAGAGACAGAGGAAGAGGAAGGGGAGGAATCTGAGAGAAGAGGGGAGAGACCGAGGAAGAGGGGAGAGACCGAGGAAGAGGGGAGAGACAGAGGAAGAGGAAGGGGAGGAATCTGACAGAAGAGGGGAGAGACAGAGGAGAGGAAGGGGAGGAATCTGAGAGAAGAGGGGAGAGACAGAGGAAGAGGGGAGAGAGAGGAAGAGGAAGGGGAGGAATCTGAGAGAAGAGGGGAGAGACCGAGGAAGAGGGGAGAGAGAGGAAGAAGAAGGGGAGGAAGTTCTAATGAGACCGTTAGTTTGGTGGTTGGTTGTCTGGTTCTAATGGGACCGTTGGTTTGGTGGTTGGTTGTCTGGTTCTAATGAGACCGTTGGTTTGTTGATTGGTTTGTTGGTTCTAATGAAACTTTTGGTTTGGTGATTGGTTGGTTGGTTCCAATGAGACCATTGGTTTGGTGGTTGGTTGGTTCTAATGAGACCATTGGTTTGGTGGTTGGTTGGCTGGTTCTAATGAGACCATTGGTTTGGTGGTTGGCTGGTTCTAATGAGACCATTGGTTTGGTGGTTGGTTGGTTGGTTGGTTGGTTCTAATGAGACCATTGGTTTGGTGGTTGGTTGGCTGGTTCTAATGAGACCGTTGGTTTGGTGGTTGGTTGGTTGGTTGGTTCTAATGAGACCATTGTTTTGGTGGTTGGTTGGTTCTAATGAGACCATTGGTTTGGTGGTTGGTTGGCTGGTTCTAATGAGACCATTGGTTTGGTGGTTGGCTGGTTCTAATGAGACCATTGGTTTGGTGGTTGGTTGGCTGGTTCTAATGAGACCATTGGTTTGGTGGTTGGTTGGTTCTAATGAGACCATTGGTTTGGTGGTTGGCTGGTTCTAATGAGACCATTGGTTTGGTGGTTGGCTGGTTCTAATGAGACCATTGGTTTGGTGGTTGGTTGGTTGGTTCTAATGAGACCGTTGGTTTGGTGGTTGGTTGGCTGGTTCTAATGAGACCATTGGTTTGGTGGTTGGTTGATTCTAATGAGACCATTGGTTTGGTGGTTGGTTGATTCTAATGAGACCATTGGTTTGGTGGTTGGTTGATTGGTTCTAATGAGATCGTTGGTTTGGTGGTTGGTTGGCTGGTTCTAATGAGACCATTGGTTTGGTGGTTGGTTGGCTGGTTCTAATGAGACCATTGGTTTGGTGGTTGGTTGGCTGGTTCTAATGAGACCATTGGTTTGGTGGTTGGTTGTCTGGTTCTAATGAGACCATTGGTTTGGTGGTTGGTTGGCTGGTTCTAATGAGACCATTGGTTTGGTGGTTGGTTGGTTGGTTCTAATGAGACCATTGGTTTGGTGGTTGGTTGTCTGGTTCTAATGAGACCATTGGTTTGGTGGTTGGTTGGTTGGTTCTAATGAGGCTAGTTTGGTTTTATTCTTTACTCTTTGCAGTTTGTCAGCTATGTAGATGTTTGAGACAGAGAAAGTGGGGGCAGAGAAAGAGAGAGGAGGAGTAAAGAAGAAGAAGAACACTATAAAGGGAGAGAGATGAGGGATGCTGTTGAAATATGGACATATGGAGTACTCTGATGCTACAGAAGAAAGGAGATATATTGTAGGGGCCTACGGTGTGAATACAGCAGCAGGCATATATGAGGGGTTATTGTGAGTGATAGAAGTGGAGGTAGAGGTAAGGTCTGGGGAGGTGTGAGGGGCACATGAAGGACGATGAGACTCATGTCTGTGAGGGACTCTGGGGTGGAGAGACAGATTACAGGGTTAATTGAATAATGACATGACAGTAAAGGAGGGAGGGATGAAAATGCGATTCAGACAGGGGGACAGAAGAAGGGGAAGGGGAGAGGGAGCAGAAAAGAGGGGAGAGGCAGAGGAAGAGGAAGGGGAGGAAGCTGAGAGAAGAGGGGAGAGACAGAGGAAGAGGAAGCTGAGAGAAGAAGGGAGAGGCAGAGGAGAGGAAGGGGAGGAAGCTGAGAGAAGAAGGGAGAGATAGAGGAAGCTGAGAGAAGAGGAGAGAGACAGAGGAAGAGGAGAGAGCTGAGAGAAGAAGGGAGAGACAGAGGAAGAGAAAGCTGAGAGAAGAGGGGAGAGACAGAGGAAGGGGAGGGAGCTTAGAGTAGAAGGGAGAGAAATAGGATGAGGAAGCTGAGAGAAGAGGGGAGAGACAGAGGAAGAGGAAGCTGAGAGAAGAGGGGATAGACAGAGGAAGAGGAAGGGGAGGGAGCTGAGAGAACAGGGGAGAGACAGAGGAGTCTGAGAGAAAAGGGGAGAGACAGAGGATGAGGAAGGGGAGGGAGCTGAGAGAACAGGGGAGAGACAGAGGAAGGGGAGGGAGTCTAGAGAAGAAGGGAGAGGCAGAGGAGGATGAAGGGGAGGGAGCTGAGAGAACAGGGGAGAGACAGAGGAGTCTGAGAGAAAAGGGGAGAGACAGAGGATGAGGAAGGGGAGGGAGCTGAGAGAAGAGGGGAGAGAAAGAGGAAGAAGAAGAGGGAGAGCTCATAGAAGAGGGGCGAGACAGAGGAAGAGGAAGGGGAGGAGCTGAGAGAAGAGAGGAAGGTCAATGATGAATGTAAGGGAATGGTGTGACGTGATAGACTGAAAGAAGGAGAGAAGCAGAGTGATAGACTGAAAGAAGCAGAGTGATAGACTGAAAGAAGAAGAGAAACAGTGATAGACTGAAAGAAGAAGAGAAACAGAGAGATAGACTGAAAGAAGAAGAGAAAGAGAGTGATAGACAGAGGAGAAAGGGTAAGAGATGGGTTCCAGAGGGAGGATGGGATTTGGGAGAGCGTGTTATTAAGAGTGTTAAGAAAGCAGTGACATTACTGTTGACCCTGCTTCTGCTTTGTAACTGAAACACACACACACACACACAAACACACAAACACACATCAGATACACCTTCTGAGTTTTCATCTGCTAATTGGCAGAATCTTTTTTATCAATCATGGCGGTGTGTGTGTGTGTGTGTGTGTGTGGGGGGGGGGGGGTGTTGTGAGGCAAGGGAGCGTGTCGACCGAGGTGCAGAGGGCCCAGGAGCAGCAGGCTATAGGGAGGAGGCTGGATGTCCTATTGTTGGAGGGAGGGAGGGAGAATTTTAAGGAGTCCCTGGACTCCTCTGACTCTGCTCTAATCCCTGATTCAGCTCCACTGGGAAACAGAGGACACACGCACAGACAGAGCGTGCAGAGTGGCTGAGACACAGAAGGACAGCTTGAAAGGAGAGGAGAGGAGAGTAGAGGAAGAAAGGCACAGGAGAGGATATGGAGGGGGAGAAAGAAGTATGACAAGATGGAGGGAGGGGGAGAGAGCAAGGAATGATACACTACATGACCAAAAGTATGTGGACACCATCTCATTCCAAAATTAGGGGCATTAATATGTACTTGGTCCCTTCTTTGCTTCTGTAACAGCCTCCACTCTTCTGGGAAGGCTTTCCACTAGATGTTGGAACATTGCTACGGGACCTGCTTCCATTCTGCAACAAGAGCATTAGTGAGGTCAGGCGCTGATTTTGGGCGATTAGGCCATGTAGTCGACATTCCAATTCATCCCAAAAGTGTTCAATGGGGTTGAGGCCAGGGTTCTGTGCAGGCCAGGCAATTTCTTCGACACCGATCTCGACAAACCATTTCTGTATGGACCTCGCTTTGTGCACAGGGACAGTGTCATGCTGAAACAGGAAAGGGCCTTCCCCAAACTGTTGCCACAAAGTTTGAATCACAGAATCGTCTAGAATGTCATTGTATGCTGTAGTGTTAAGATGTCCCTTTCCTTGAAATAAGAGGTCTAGCCCTAATCATGAAAAACAGCCCCAGACCATTATTCCTCCTCCACCAAACTTTACACTTGGCACTATGCAGGTGTGGCAGGTAGCCTTGTGGTTAGAGTGTTGGGCCAGTAACCGAAAGGTTGCTGGATCGAATCCCTGAGCTGACAAGGTAAGAATCTGTCATTCTTCCCCTGAACAAGGCAGTTAACCCACTGTCCCCAGTAGGCTGCCATTGTAAATAATGCATTTGGGGAGGTAGCTTTCTCCTGGCATCCACAAAACCCAGCTTTGTCTGTTGGACTGCCAGATGGTGAAGTGTGATTTATGTCTCCAGAGAACTCCAGCCAACACTTGGCATTGCACATGGTGATCTTAGGCTTTTGTGTGGCTACTCAGCCATGGAAGCTCCTGATGAACGGTGCTTGGGATGACATTGCTTCTAGAGGCAGTTTGGAACTTGGTAGTGAGTGTTGCAACCAAGGATAGATGATTTTTACGCGCTTCAGCACTCAGCGGTATGTCAGTAGAGAGAGTCAGAGGAGGGGGAGAGTAATGGTCTTGATGTGGAGTAAGTAGATGAGGTGAAAGACATTGGAGAACAAAATTAAAAAGGAAGGAAGGAAGGAAGAAGAGGTGGTATGAGGATTGGAACAAAGGTATCCAGAGAGAAGAGTCCAGAGAGACAAGAGAGAAAAAATGGAATAGAGATGAATTAATACAGGAATGAATCAAAAAGACGAGGGGAACAAGGGAACACATCTAGGCTGCCTGTCTTGGGGACAGCCGAATAACCCATTTAGGTTCTTGATATCACCTTTTTTGTAGACACAATCTTTAAATGTAATATCATCATCCACAGAAGCTTCTCCCTTCCACCCTCCCCATCCCATTTCCCCCTCTGAATGGGACAGTCAAGCATGTCTGTTACATGGTTGAGATCCCATTCATGCTACTGGTCCACCCATTCACACCTCCCTCTTTCTGGTGTGTAAGGATAGGTTCTGTGGTGTTAGACAGAAGTAGATTTCTAGGGGTTAAGGTTGAGCTCTTACAGCACAGAGCTGGCCCACTGGCCAAGGGGAGATACCGCTTGATGGATGGCTTCAAAACCAGAGGAGAGGTGGGATGAGGGAAGGATGGAGGCATAGAGAGACGAAAGAGAAGAAGAGATAAAGCCTGATGGATGGTCATGAAATGAGAGGAGTGGAGAAAAGAGGAGGGAGGGAGGGTCTCCTCTTTCCATTTCCCCTCTGTCTGGTCTGCTGATGATGAAGGTCATTACTCACCATATTTGAGCTTCTGTCAAATTATAGATAGCGCTCTCTCTCTCCCTTCCTCTCATTCTCTCTCTCAATTCAATTCAATTCAATTTCAATTGAAAGGCTTTATTGGCATGGAAAAAAATATGTTTACATTCCCAAAGCAAGTGAAATAGATAATAAACAAAAGTGAAATAAACAATAAAAAATGTACAGTAAACATAAATAAAGACATTACAAATGTCATATTATGTAGATATACAGTGTTTTAATGATATGCAAATAGTTAAAGTACGAAAAGGAAAATAAATGAACATCAATATGGGTTATATATACAATGGTGTTTGTTCTTCACTGGTTGTCCTTTTCTTGTGGCAACCGGTCACAAATCTTGCTGCTGTGAAGGCATACTGTGGAATTTCACCCAATAGTTATGGGAGTTTATCAAAATTGGATTTGTTTTAGAATTCGTTGTGGATCTGTGTAATCTGAGGGAAATATGTGTCTCAAATATGGTCATACATTTGGCAGGAGGTTAGGAAGTGCAGCTCAGTTTCCACCTCATTTTGTGGGCAGTGTGCACATAGCCTGTCTTCTCTTGAGAGCCAGGTCTGCCTATGGCGCCTTTCTCAATAGCAAGGCTATGCTCACTGAATCTGTACATAGTCAAAGATGTCCTTCATTTTGGGTCAGTCACAGTGGTCAGGTATTTCTGACACTGTGGACTCTCTGTTTAGGGCCGAATTGCATTATAGTTTGCTCAGTTTTTTA
Source organism: Salmo trutta (assembly GCF_901001165.1). NCBI lineage: Eukaryota > Metazoa > Chordata > Actinopteri > Salmoniformes > Salmonidae > Salmo > Salmo trutta. The sequence goes on along the minus strand of NC_042986.1, from coordinate 31,521,663 downwards.
GGGAATTTTTTCCAATGTGTCAAGTAATTACCGTTAATTCCGGACTGTAAGCCGCAACTTTTTTCCCAGGCTTTGAACCTCGCGGCTTAAACAATGACGCGGCTAATATATGGGTTTTTCCCGCTTAAAATGTTTTTTTCTCCAAAAAAACACATTCTGTGACGTGCTCAGTTTTTTGTCGGCATGAAGCTTTCATTAGACCAATGAAATTGGCGAACGGGTTAAGGTCAAACAACTTTTTTATTTACTGTTTAGATTAAATCGAGCGCTCTCAAACTTCCCATCATTCTGATTACGGTAGTCATTTTGTCACCCTCATCATGGCAAAGACACGGAGAAATGCATATGATGCAGCTTTCAAGTTGAAGGCGATTGATCTGGCTGTTGTTGGAAAAGGAAATAGAGCTGCTGCACGGGAGCTTGGTCTTAATGAGTCGATGATAAGACGTTGGAAACAGCAGCGTGAGGAATTGACTCAGTGCAAAAAGACAACTAAAGCTTTCTGCAAATATATATTTTTTTGTTACAAGCCGTGTTTTGTTAAAGCCTATTTATTTTTGTTACAAGCCGTGTTTCGTTAAAGCCTATTTATTTTTGTTACAAGCCATGTTTCGTTAAAGCCTGTGTAAAGTTCATTTGTTTCAATGTACCGGTAGGCACCTGCAGCTTATAGACATGTGCGGCTTATGTTCAAAATAATATATTTTTTTAAATTCAGTGGGTGCGGCTTATATTCAGGTGCGCTTAATAGTCCGGAAATTACGGTATCTTTTTGTTTTCTCATGATTTGATTGGGTCTAATTGTGTAGCTGTCCCAGGGTTCTGTGGTGTGTGTTTGTGTTTGTGAACAGAGCCCCAGGACCAGCTTGCTTAGGGGACTCTTCTCCAGGTTAATTCCTCTGTAGGTGATGCCTTTGTTATGGAAGGTTTGGGAATCGCTTCCTTTTAGGTGGTTGTAGAATTTCACGGCTCTTTTCTGGATTTTGATCATTAGCGGGTATCGGCCTAATTCTGCTCTGCATGCATTATTTGGTGATTTACGTTGTACACAGAGGAGATTTTTGCAGAATTTGGCATGCAGAGTCTCAATTTGGTGTTTGTCCCATTTAGTGAATTCTTGGTTGGTGAGCGGACCCCAGACCTCACAACCATGAAGGGCAATGGGTTCTATAACTGATTAAAGTATTTTTAGCCAGATCCTGATTGGTATGTTGAATGTTATGTTCCTTTAGATGGCATTTTGGTTGGATAGGTTTCAGGTCATGAAGGCTGTTCAAGTCCAGGGTGGAGTGGTGGGCCAGGTAGACATTAGGTTTTGAGGCACAGTCTCTCGAAATGCTTGCATTCACCCGCTGTATGGTGGCAGGGTGGATGTGTTTTCGTGGTAGCAGGGTGGAAAGTGGAAGAAGCTTTATCAATCACTCCCTTGAGTGCTGTGGCCACCCTTTCCTGCTGGGCCCTCAGGTCATTAGTGCCCATGTGAACCACTCCACCCTGGACTTGAACAGTCTTTACGACCAGGTCCACATCTTCAAGGCAACAATCCCAACTTTGCCAGGGCCCTGAAGGATGTTTCCATCAACCATAGCCCCAGCACCTCACACAGGAGCAACAGAGCAACGTACACCCCGCCCAGACCAGCGAGACACCAGACCCACTCTCTGACTGTCTCACTCTCTGACTGTCTCACTCTCTGACTGTCTCTCTCACTGACTGTCTCTCTCACTGACTGTCTCACTCTCTGACAGTGTCATTCTCTGACTGTCTTACTCTCTGACCGTCTTGCTCTCTGACTGTCTCACTCTCTGACTGTCTCATTTTCTGACCGTCTTGCTCTCTGACTGTCTCACTCTCTGACTGTCTCACTCTATGACTGTCTCGCTCACTGGCTGTCTCGCTCACTGGCTGTCTCGCTCTCTGACTGTCTCGCTCTCTGACTGTCTCGCTCTCTGACTGTCTCGCTCTCTGACTGTCTCGCTCACTGACTGTCTCGCTCACTGACTGTCTCGCTCACTGACTGTCTCGCTCACTGACTGTCTCGCTCTCTGACTGTCTCGCTCACTGGCTGTCTCGCTCTCTGACTGTCTCGCTCTCTGACTGTCTCGCTCACTGACTGTCTCCCTATCTGACTGTGTCCGTATCTGATTGTCTCACTCTCTGACCATCTTGCTCTCTGACTGTCTCACTCTCTGACCATCTTCCTCTCTGACTGTCTCGCTCTCTGACTGTCTCACTCTCTGACCATCTTGCTCTCTGACTGTCTCAATCTGACCTTCTTGCTCTCTGACTATCTCAATCTGACCTTCTTTCTCTCTGGCTATCTCAGTCTGATCTTCTTGCTCTCTGACTGTCTCAGTCTGACCTTCTTGCGCTCTGACTTTCTCACTTTCTGACCATCTCACTCTCTGATTGTCTCCCTATCTGATTGTCTCGCTCTCTGACTGTCTCAATCTGACCTTCTTGCTCTCTGACTATCTCAATCTGACCTTCTTTCTCTCTGGCTATCTCAGTCTGATTTTCTTGCTCTCTGACTATCTCAGTCTGATCTTCTTGCTCTCTGACTGTCTCAGTCTGACCTTCTTGCGCTCTGACTTTCTCACTTTCTGACCATCTCACTCTCTGATTGTCTCCCTATCTGATTGTCTCGCTCTCTGACCGTCTCACTCTCTGACTGTCTGATTCTCTGACTGTCTGATTCTCTGACTGTCTGATTCTCTGACTATCTCCGTCTCTGCCTTTCCATTGACACAAGACACAGTAGTGATATCCTTGTTGTAATTAGCTAACCAATTCTGCCAGTCAGAGTGGCTAATCTACAAGACTAAATACAGCCTTACTATTGACTCTTTGTCCAGTACGAAGCCTCCTCTCCCTGAAGGGAGAGAAAGAGACAAGAAAGCTTTTCACACACACCCTCCAGTTAGATCATCCAAAAGAGCAAGCATTTTCACACCTTTCCTAACTGGATCTCAATTAAGGGTGAGCGGTGCGGTGAAGAGATGTGGGCTATTAAAATGGCTTCAGCGCGTTATTGAGCAGGGAGTGAATTATGTGTGTGATTACAGGAATGGCCATAGTGCTACAGTACACACTACTAGAGCATACAGATGGAAAGTGTGTGTGTGATTACAGGAATGGCCATAGTGCTACAGTACACACTACTAGAGCATACAGATGGAAAGTGTGTGTGTGATTACAGGAATGGCCATAGTGCTACAGTACACACTACTAGAGCATACAGATGGAAAGTGTGTGTGTGAGCACTGTATACTCGAGCACACAGATTAAGTTATTTTCAATTAAGGCTTACATACCAGAATGCACTTCAGCCTTGTTCACATTGACAATTTGAAGTGACTCATATCCATTTTTTTTGCATATCTGATTCAAATCTGTTCTTTTTCCAGCAGTCTGAACAGCCAAAAAGCACATGGAATCAGATATTTCAAAGCCAAATTTCAAACCCCCTTTCCTAGAGCGTGTGGACTAACTGTTCTGTGTTGAGCAGTTAACAAAGAAACAGGTCCTTCTATATGCTTCATTTAGAGCTTTTTTATGCAAACTTTAGTTGTGATACAAACGTTAGGTTATATGTCTAGATTTTTTATACATTCTAAAACTGCATGATGCGGCTCTAGTGATGATTTGAAAAAAGTTGCATGAAAGGCATGAGCTCTGGTCTGTAACTTGAGCAGGCTGCACACACTTCATCTCTCATTGACAATTTGACAAGCTTCTGATAATATTCTCACCCATCAGACTATTCTTAATTTAATCTGGTCTTCACGTACTGCATAGCCTATGGATGGAATCATTTTGTATTTAGCATGGCCCACAAACAAAACATCATCCGTAGCCTGCAATTGACCAGCGAATGGAGGTTACTTGTGGTTACGTTTTTAATATGCAAGCATAGGCAGTGCTTCCACAAGGCTAGGGGAAGTTTTTCCTAAGGTAAATTGAATTAAATTGTCAAAATTATATAGACTAATTAGCCTACTCCTGTCTATATAGAAATACAGTGCATTCGGAAAGTATTCAGACCCCTTGACTTTTTCCACTATTTGGATTAAATAAAAACAATTCCTCACCAATCTAAACACAATACCCCATAATGACAAAGCAAAAACTGATTTTTTTAATTTTTGTCAAATTTATAAAAAACTGAAATACACCTTTGGCAGCAATGACAGCCTTCAGTCTTCTTGATGCTACAAACTTGGCACATCTGTATTTGGGGAGTTTCTCCCATTGTTCTCTGTGGATCCTCTCAAACGCAGTTTGAATACGCAGACCTTCGTGATGATCGATGCGGCTTTTTACCAGAAGATTAAATATGATGTGGGCATTTATATGCTCCCTGCTGTTGTTTTGCCATTTAGCTGAACGCTAGATGTTCTTCAGGCCACTGTACTCTCCTTTCGCAGCAAAGGATCAGACTTTCCAAAAATCAGGCAACACCAGCAATACAGGCGGCTTGGTGAAAGGCTCCCTGTTAACCAGTTATACTTTTGATACCAGATGGTATTGAACGCCCTCACCTTTTCATCCTTCTTCATGAAACTGATCTCAGGCAGAGGTCGACCATCGGTTTTAATTTGCACCTTTCCCGTGTACCACAGAGAATGAAAAGGGTAGCTACTTGCTACTGAAAATAGCAAGGCAAATGGAAATAAATTGCACTAACTGGGCATAAAAATTAAGTTCTAGTACCAAGAAAATAAATTATAATCTACCTCCTCCATCTCCTGTAATTTGAAAAATGCTCAACTATCACTTTTCAATCTCTATCCAATAATGTCATCAACTCACCAAACTTCTCAACATATAGAACCCCCCCATAATGCTCTGCAGCACAACCCCAATACAACACACTAGATTCACTCTCTGATCCTAATCCTATGATTGGATGGACAACATGTCAGTTCATACTGCAAAAGCTTTGATTGGTTGTAGGTCGTCCTCTGGAAGTGGTCATAATTACCATGTAGGTCTACGGAAGGGGGTGAGGCCTACGATCGTCCTAGGTTTTGCATTGAAGTCAGTGTACCCAGAGTAGGACAGAAGCTAGCTGTCCTTCGGCTACACCATGGTGCTACCTCAGTGCTACCCCAGTCGCCATCGGGTTCTTGTTCTCCTCCCTGACAAAGGCCCTTCTCCCCCAATTGCTCAGTTAAGAATGCTGGAGGCCACTGTGTTCCTGGGGACCTTCAATGCTGCAGAAATGTTTTGGTACCCTTCCCCAGATCTGTGCCTCGATACAATCCTGTTTCAGAGCAAGATTCCTTTGACCTCATGGCTTGGTTTTTGCTCTAACATGCACAGTCATAGACAGTTGTGTGCCTTTCCAAATCATGTCTAATCAATTGAATTTACCACAAGTGGACTCCAATCAAGTTGTAAAAACATCTCAAGGGTGACCAATGGAAACAGGATGCATCTTAGCTCAATATCAAGTCTCATAGCGAAGGGTCTGAACACTTATGTAAATAAGGTATTTCTGTTTTTTATTTTTAATACATTTGCAAACATTTAAAAAAAACTGTTTTTGCTTTGTCATTATGGGGTATTGTGGGTAAATTGATGAGGATGTTTTTTTATTTAATACATTTTTGAATAAGGCTTTAACGTAGCAAAATGTGGAAAAAGGGAAGGGGTCTGAATACTTTCTGAATGCACTGTAAATTAAATAATTCTAAATAGGCTACTAAAGCATGATTTGGCCACAGAGGATCATTAGCTTCTTTTTTTTAAATACTGAACAAAAATATAAACGCAACATGTTTCCCATGTTTCATGAGCTGAAATAAAATATCCCAGAAATGTTCCATACAAACAAAAATCTTATTTCTCTCAGGGTTTTGTTTACATCTCTATTGGTGAGCATTTCTGCTTTGACAAGATAATCCATCCACCTGACAGGTCTGGCATATCAAGAAGCTGATTAAACAGCATGATCATTACACAGGTGCGCATTGTGCTGGAGACAATAAAAGGCCACTCTAAAATGTGCAGTTTTGTCACACAACACAATACCACAGATGTCTCAAGTTTTGAGGGAGCGTGCAATTGTAATGCTGACTGCAGGAATGTCCACCAGAGCTGTTGTCAGATAATTTAATGTTAATTATTCTATCATAAGCCGCCTCAAACGGCATTTAACCTCCCTGGGCTAGCGTCCCACCCTAGTCAACAGCCAGTGGAATCGTGTGGCGCGAAATACAAATACCTCATAAATGCTATAACTTCAATTTCTCAAACATATGACTATTTTACACCATTTTAAAGACAAGACTCTAGTTACTCTAACCAAACTGTCCGATTTCAAAAAGGCTTTACAGCGAAAGCAAAACATTAGATTATGTCAGGAGAGTACCCTGCCAAAAATAATCACAAAGCCATTTTCAAAGCATGCATATATGTCACAAAAACCAAAACCACAGCTAAATGCAGCACTAACCTTTGATGATCTTCATCAGATGACACACCTAGGACATTATGTTATACAATACATGCATGTTTTGTTCAATCAAGTTCATATTTATATCAAAAAACAGCTTTTTACATTAGCATGTGATGTTCAGAACTAGCATACCCACCGCAAACTTCCGGTGAATTTACTTAATTACTCACGATTAACGTTCACAAAATACATAACAATTAATTTAAGAATTATAGATACAGAACTCCTTTATGCAATCGTGGTGTCAGATTTTAAAATAGCTTTTCGGTGAAAGCACATTTTGCAATATTCTGAGTAGATAGCCAGGCCATCACGGCTAGCTAATTTGACACCCACCAAGTGTGGCCCTCACCAAACTCAGATTTACTATAAGAAAAATTGGATTACCTTTGCTGTTCTTCATCAGAATGCACTCCCAGGACTTCTACTTCAACAACAAATGTTGTTTTGGTTCGAAATAATCCATAGTTATATTGAAATAGCTCAGTTTTGTTCGTGCGTTGAGGTCAGTATCCGAAGGGTGACGCGCGGGCGCATTTCGTGATAAAACATTTCAAAATATTCCATTACCGTACTTCCATGCATGTCGAACGCTGTTTAAAATCTATTTTTTATGCGATTTTTCTCATAAAATAGCGATAATATTCCAACCGGGCGATGTTGTATTCGTTCAAAGAGAGTCCTCTCGTGTACGCGCGCTCCAGTGTCAGTGTTCCCTGCCTGACCACTCACAAAAACTCCTGCTGTTTTTCGCCCGGAGACTGCAGAGCTCTCATTCCACTTTCTGGCGCCTTCTGAGAGCCAATGGAAGTCTTAGAAAATGTCACGTTACAGCAGAGATGCTGTATTTTTGATAGAGATGCCCTAGAAGGACAACAAATTGTCAGACAGGGCACATCCTGCATGAAATCTTCTCAGGTTTTGGCCTGACATATGAGTTATGTTATACTCAAAGACACCAGAAACTTTAGAGTGTTTTCTATCCAAATCTACTAATTATATGCATATTCTCGTTTCTGGGTAAGAGTAGTAACCAGTTTAAATCAGGTACGTTTTTTATCCGGCCGTGAAAATACTGCCCCCTAGCCCCAACAGGTTTAAGAGAATTTGGCAGTACGTCCAACCGGCCTCACAACCACAGACCACGTGTAACCACGCCAGTCCAGGACCTCCACATCCGGCTTCTTCACCTGCGGGATCATCTGAGACTCAGACAGCTGATGAAACTGAGGAGTATTTCTGCCTGTAATAAAGCCCTTTTGTGGGGAAAACCTCATTCTGATTGGTTGGCTGGGCCTGGCTCCCCAGTGGGTGGGCCTATGCCCTCCCAGGCCCACCCATGGCTGTTTCATGTGAAATTCATAGATTAGGGCCTAATTGATTTATTTCAATTGACTGATTTCTTTATATGAACTGTAACTCAGTAAAATTGTTGAAATTGTTGCATGATGTGTTTATATTTTTGTTCAGTATAAGTTGTGGATTGTTTTAAATCGTATTGCCTAAAGGAAAGGCAGGTCGTAGGGAAAGGCAGGTTATTGTTGAGTTGCGACTGTCTGTTTAAAGTAGAGTGTCACGGTTCCGTAAGGCAGGAGGAAAAGGCAGAGTCAAACGCAGGAGACGTAGTCCAGTTGTGCCGTAGAACGGTATATTTATTTCACCGGGAAAAAACCACTTGGCGTAACACAAGGGCATAGGGTGTGCCCAGAGACCACCCGGGAACACAGTTAACCCCGAGAAAACAAAGATATGCACGGGGCGCAGCCCGGCAAATATAACATTCCTCTAGCGAGAATCCGCTGGGGAGAAATGTGCAAAAAAACACAAACGTTCACAGACCTGCCCGCTGACGAATTAACAATCCCGCACAAAACACAAACCACAAGGAACAAACTAAATACCCCCCCCACTAATTACAGAAACGGAAACAGGTGCGGACTTAAACAGACAAAACACAACGAACACAGAACATAGATCGGTGGCAGCTAGTAGACCGGCGACGACGACCGCCGAGTGCCGCCCAGCCGAGGAGGGGCACCCTTTTCTGTGGATACTGTGACATAGAGAGGCCAAGCCAGGCATATTTCAATATTTCAAAATACAATCGCAGTTTGGAAAGCAAATGGTTATTGCTGTAAAGAGAAGACAATGAAAAGACGAATCTGTCTTTTAGTTATCAAAATCCTTGATTTAATTGGGCGAACAACAGTATAGCCTATTTTATTGGCACCAGCGGAGAGCATCAGCAATATCCCCATGCACTGCCCATAGTCACTATTTATCATTGTTGGGTCAGTGCTACTTAAAAGTCATTTTGTTTACAAAAATGTCATTTCTATTCATCTGTTTGTCAGTGTCAGCAGAGTAAGCTACCCTGTAATTTGTCATATTAAGAAAGATTCTGCTATTATCTCCAGTCATATAAGGTGTAGGAGAATTGCATGAGATGTGTTTATAATAGGACAGATATTTCCCATGCAAAGAAAGAAGGAACATATGTGATATATCTTAGGCCTACTCTACACTATGCACGTTCAGCCATGCACTGAGCGGTATTTTTTTGCGAACAGTGATTGAGTTATATTATTAGCCTAAATTATGACTATCCAAACTACTCATGACGTTACAAATAGTAGGCTATGTTACATAGGTCTGCAAATGTGATGACGCATGGAATGCTTTATTATAAAGTGAAAATGAGCTTCCCCAAACTTGAAACTCACGCGCCGCCGATGTATGCCAGGTTATAAAGGGGATTAATGTGCTTCATTTTAAGAATTTAGCAATAAATATAGCAGCACGAGAAAGCTGGGATCCTCTTTTGAAAAGTGACCAGTCAAAACTCTGTTTCGCATGTGATTGTGCAATGACTGGAAATCGGTCCTTTGGTCTGATTAGTCCAAATTTGAGATTTTTGGTTCCAACCGCTGTGTCTTTGTGAGACGCAGAGTAGGTGAATGGATCATCTCTGCATGTGTGGTTCCCACCGTGAAGCATGGAGGAGGAGGTGTGATGGTGTGGGGGTGCTTTGCTGGCAACACTGTCTGTGATTTATTTTGAATTCAAGGCACACTTAACCAGCATGGCTACCACAGCATTCTGCAGCGATACGCCATCCCATCTGATGTTACTTAGTGAGAGTGTCATTTGTTTTCAACAGGAAAATGACCCAACACACCTCCAGGCTGTGTAAGAGCTATTTGACCAAGAAGGAGAGTGATAGAGTGCTGCAACAGGTGACCTGGACCGCAGAGTGAAGGAAAAGCAGCCAGCAAGTGCTCAGCATATGTGGGAACTACTTCAAGACTATTGGAAAAGCATTCCAGGTGAAGAGGCGACTCCGGGATGCTGGCCTTCTAGTCAGAGTTGCAAAGAAAAAGCCATATCTCAGACTGGCCAATAGAAAGAAAAGATTAAGATGGGCAAAAGAACACAGACACTGGGCAGAGGAACTCTGCCTAGAAGGCCAGCATCCCAGAGTCGCCTCTTCACTGTTGACGTTGAGACTGGTGTTTTGCGGGTACTATTTAATGAAGCTGCCAGTTGAGGACTTGGGAGGCATCTGTTTCTCAAGCTAGACACTCTAATGTACTTGTCCTCTTGCTCAGTCGTGCACCGGGGCCTCCCACTCCTCTTTCTTTTCTGGTTAGAGCCAGTTTGCGCTGTTCTGTGAAGGGAGTAGTACACAGCGTTGTACGAGATATTCAGTTTCTTGGCAATTTCTCGCATGGAATAGCTTTAATTTCTCCAAACAATAATAGCCTTATGAGTTTCAGAAGAAAGTTCCTTGTTTCTGGCCATTTTGAGCCTGTAATCGAACCCACAAATGCTGATGTTCCAGATACTCAACTAGTCTAAAGATGGACAGTTTTATTGCTTCTTTAATCAGCACAACAATTTTCAGCTGTGCTAACATAATTGCAAAAGGGTTTTCTAATGCCTTTTAAAATGATAAACTTGGATTAGCTAACACAACGTGCTATTGGAACACAGGAGTGGTGGTTGCTGATAATGGGCCTCTGTATGCCTATGTAGATATTCCATAAAAAATCTACCGTTTCCAGCTATAATAGTCATTTACAACATTAACAATGTCTACACTGTATTTCTGATCAATTTGATGTTATTTTAATGGACCAAAAATGTGCTTTTCTTTCAAAACAAGGACATTTCTATTGGACCCCAAAATTTTGAACGGTAGTGTATGTGTGTGAAATTACTTTTGATATAGCATGGACCATTATTATTTAGGGGAAAAAAATACCTGTCATCTATGCACTTAAATAGAGAATGAAGGACGCTATCACACGGTTCATTTTCATGCCAGCTAGGTAGGCTATACTCCTGTTGTTACGCGAAGCAATGTGCTTAAATATTAGGAAAGTTGAGAAATAAATATAGTAGGCCTAGCCTATAGAAAGCTGATGTGATCCTCCTCTTTTTAATAGAGGCCATCAAACTCTGTTTTCTTACACAATTGCATAGCCTATAGAAATGTTGCGCAACATGAGCTCATGGACTCTCATGAAGTGTTTGATTTGATTTTAAATTGCGGTTGCATTGTTGTTAGAGTGATTAGAGGGACAATAGATCGATGAATATCAGGCCATTAGCAACTGGCAGTTAGCAAGTTTGGTAGGATACTAATGACCATCAGCAGCATCAGAGCACAGTTTTGGGGAAGCCTAGTTACCATGACAAAACGGTCACGTGAAATTTGACTATGGTCATGACTCATGACCGCCTATATGGTGGTGACAGGTCGGGACTCGTGACCGCTGGTGTGGCGGTAATACGGTTACATTAACAGTCCCACTGTCACCTTAGTTGCTACATAACTTCTGAGTGATCGGCAGCAGGAGCACCACCACCAATCAACCTACACCACTGTGTACACACCCCTCGTTACTATGGCAATTAGTGTAGCCATGTCAGCAAATGACTGCTGTCTGAACACACAAGTCCAATTTGGTCACTTGTAACTTGCTGTTTGGACAGTCAGTTTTCCAAAACAGATTTTAAAAACAAAACTGATTTGAGAATGAAGGCCTGCACCGTGAACAAGGCTTTTGAAAAGTCCTGATAGAGTCTCAGCTAGTGATTAGTAGGGTTTGTTTGTCTATGCATGCTTGTGTGTGTGTGTGTGTGTGTGTGTGTGTGTGTGTGTGTGTGTGTGTGTGTGTGTGTGTGTGTGTGTGTGTGTGTGTGTCAGTGAATGTGGCAGTATCAAATTGAGTCATGGTGGAGAGCCTATTTAAACCCTGTTTATGTGACAGATTTCAGGGAAATTAAGGCCAATTGCCTTGCTTCAAGCATTGGGCCAATCACAGGCTGGATTAATAGGTGGCATGTATAGATGTAATCCATGAATCCATCAGAGAGACACTGGCTCTGGTCTGACCTTATTAATGGTCAATGACCTTATGAATGGACATATTAAACTTTGTAATTATGCCAGCTGAATAAAGGAAGCAAAAGTTAGAGAATGCAAGATTGGGGGCAGAGATGGTGCCTGGGACCTCAGCCATTTTGTGTGTTTGTGTGTTTGTGTGTGTGTGAGTGTGTGTGTGTGTGTGTGTGTGTGTGTGTGTGTGTGTGTGTGTGTGTGTGTGTGTGTGTGTGTGTGTGTGTGGACTTCTGGTCCCCACAAGGATAGTTCTTACAAGAATAGTAAAACAAGGTAAAATGTATTTCTGTGACGTAGTGAGGTTGGACCCAGGTGCAGAGGAGAGACCAGACGAGGAATCACAGTGGTTAAGGATAAACGTAAGACTTTACTAAGAAACGGTAGCAGCAGGATCACAGTACACTTGAAAAAACAACAAACACTAAGTCTCGAAAACTCACTCAGGAAACGACCACACACAGTAAAAAATTCAAGCTTCTGCAAAGAGAACCAGAAAACACACCTGAGGGTCATAATTGTCTCTAGGATGGTCTCTAGGATGACCTTCTGGTGCAGGTAGAACCATGACAATTTTAGGTTCAGGGGTTAGAATTAGGGTTAGGGGTAAGAGGTTAGGTTTAGGGTTAGATACATTGTCGTCACCAGGAAAAATGTTCACACACAATCACACAGTCACCATAAATAATGTTCACACACGATCACTCAGTCACCATAAATAATGTTCACACACGATCACTCAATCACCATAAATAATGTTCAGACAGTCACGACAAATAATTTTCACACACGATCACTCAGTCACCATAAATAATGTTCACACACGATCACTCAGCCACCACAAATAATGTTCACACACGATCACTCAGCCACCACAAATAATGTTCACACAGTCACCACAAATAATGTTCACACACGATCACTCAGTCACCACAAATAATGTTCACACAGTCACCACAAATAATGTTCACACAGTCACCACAAATAGTTTTCACACACGATCACTCAGTCACCATAAATAATGTTCACACACGATCACTCAATCACCATAAATAATGTTCACACACGATCACTCAGTCACCACAAATAATGTTCACACACGATCATTCAGTCACCACAAATAATGTTCACACACGATCACTCAATCACCATAAATAATGTTCACACACGATCATTCAGTCACCACAAATAATGTTCACACACGATCATTCAGTCACCACAAATAATGTTCACACACGAACACTCAGTCACCACAAATAATGTTCACACACGATCATTCAGTCACCACAAATAATGTTCACACACGATCATTCAGTCACCACAAATAATGTTCACACACGATCACTCAATCACCACAAATAATGTTCACACACGATCATTCAGTCACCACAAATAATGTTCACACACGATCACTCAATCACCACAAATAATGTTCACACACGATCACTCAGTCACCACAAATAATGTTCACACACGATCATTCAGTCACCACAAATAATGTTCACACACGATCATTCAGTCACCACAAATAATGTTCACACACGATCACTCAGTCACCACAAATAATGTTCACACACGATCATTCAGTCACCACAAATAATGTTCACACACGATCATTCAGTCACCACAAATAATGTTCACACACGATCACTCAATCACCACAAATAATGTTCACACACGATCACTCAGTCACCACAAATAATGTTCACACACCATCACTCAATCACCACAAATAATGTTCACACACGAACACTCAGTCACCACAAATAATGTTCACACACGATCACTCAGTCACCACAAATAATGTTCACACACGATCATTCAGTCACCACACAAAGAGTGCACTGACGCAACAAAATAAAAAATCATGACTTCTGTCTCCTTGATGCTTGCTTCCATGTTCACACACACACACACACACACACACACACACACACACACACACACACACACACACACACACATACACACACACACACACACACACACACACTCTCACACACACCGTAAGCCAAACTCTGTGTGTTTCAGCTGCGTCCAGGCGAAGCCTTCACTGTGTACCACACCAGCCCTACTCTGTCCAGTCTGTCCAAACCAGTGGTTCTGTGGACCCAACAGGACGTCTGCAAGTGGCTGAAGAAACACTGTCCCCACAACTACCTGACCTACGTAGAAGCCTTCTCCCACCATGCAATCACAGGTAATGTGTAGAAACCTTCTCCCACCCCACTATCACAGGTAATGTGTAGAAATCTTCTCCCACCCCACTATCACAGGTAATGTGTAGAAACCTTCTCCCACCCCACTATCACAGGTAATGTGTAGAAACCTTCTCCCACCCCACTATCACAGGTAATGTGTAGAAACCTTCTCCCACCCCACTATCACAGGTAATGTGTAGAAACCTTCTCCCACCATGCAATCACAGGTAATGTGTAGAAACCTTCTCCCACCCCACTATCACAGGTAATGTGTAGAAACCTTCTCCCACCCCACTATCACAGGTAATGTGTAGAAACCTTCTCCCACCCCACTATCACAGGTAATGTGTAGAAACCTTCTCCCACCCCACTATCACAGGTAATGTGTAGAAACCTTCTCCCACCCCACTATCACAGGTAATGTGTAGAAACCTTCTCCCACCCCACTATCACAGGTAATGTGTAGCTTGCCTTGGTCTGCTCCACTCTCACAGAAGGTATTGAAGCAACTCCTGGCTGTCCTGCTGCTGATAGCCCTTAAAGCATGGAGGATCCCTGGAAAGAGAGAGAGAAAGAGAGAGAGAACACAGCTCAGTCAGAACACTCACTAAGAAAATATACACTTCCTTCAGAAAGTATTCATACCCCCTTGACTTATTCCACATGTTGTATTATAGCCTGAATTCAAAATGGATGAAATATTTTTTTTCTCATCCATCTACACACAATACCCCATAATGAAAAATGAAAACATATATTTGACATTTTTGCAAATTTATTGAAAATGAACTACAGAAATATCTAATTTACATAAGTATTCACACCCCTGAGCCAATACTTTGTAGAAGCAGCTTTAGCAGCGATTACAGCTATGAGGCTTTCTGGGTACGTCTCTAAGACCTTTCCACACCTGGATTGTGCAACATTTGCCCATTATTCTTTTCAAAATTCTTCAAGTTCTGTCAAATTGGTTGTTGATCATTGCTAGACAACCATTTTCAGGTTTTACCATAGATTTGCAAGTAGATTTAAGTTAAAACTGTAACTCAGCCACTCAGGAACATTCACTGTCTTCTTGGTAGGCAACTCCAGTGTAGAGTTGGCCTTGTAGGTTATTGTCCTGTTGAAAGGTGAATTCATCTCCCAGTGTCAGGTGGAAAGCAGACTGAACCAGATTTTCCTCAAGGATTTTGCCTGTGCTTTGCTCCATTCCATTTCTTTTTTATCCTGAAAAACTCCCCAATCCTTAATGTTTACAAGCATACCCAAAACATGATGTAGCCAACACTTTGCTTGAAAATTAAGGAGTGGCACTCAGTAATGTGTTGTATTGGATTTTCCCTAAACATAACACTTTGTATTCAGGACAAACAGTTAATTGCTTTGCCACATTTTTTGTAGTATTACTTTAGTGCCTTGTTGCAAACATTATGCATGTTTTGAAATATTTGTATTCTGTACAGGCTTCCTTCTTTTCACTCTGTCATTTAGCTTAGTATTGTGGTGTAACTACAACGTTGTTGATCCATCCTCAGTTTTCTCCTATCAGAGCCGTTAAACCCTGTAACTGTTTAAAAGTCACCATTGGCCTCATGGTGAAATCTCTGACTGGTTTCCTTCCTCTCACCGAGTTAGGAAGGACGCCTGTCTCTTTGTAGTGACTGGGTATAGTGATACACCATCGAATGTGTATTTAATAACTTCTTTATGCTCAAAGAAATATTCAATGTCTGCTTTTTTTTTTACCCATCTACCAATAGGTGCCCTTCTTTGCAAGGCATTGGAAAGCCTCCCTGGTCTTTTCGGTTGAATCTGTGTTTGAAATTCACTGCTCGACTGAGGGACCTTACAGATAAGTGTATGTGTGGGGTACAGAGATGAGGTAGCCATTAAAAAGTAATGTTAAACACTATTATTGCACACAGAGTGAGTCCATGCAACTTATTACGTGACTTGTTAAGCACATTGTTACTCCTGAACTTATTTAGGCTTGCCATAACAAAGGGGTTGAATACTTATTGACTCAAACAGGTTTTAATTTTTTATTAATTTGTAAACATTTCTAAAAACATAATTCCACCATGACATTATGGGGTATTGTAGGCCAGTGACAACAATCCCAAAATGTAATCCATTTTAAATTCAGGCTGTAACACAAAAACATTGGAAAAAGTCAAGGGGTGTGAATACTTTCTGAAGGCACTATACAGACAGGCATTATAGTAGCCCCAGGAGCTAACGCCTTCAGATCTCAAGCAAGTTTATTCATCACCCAAGCCTAGTTTTGCAAGCTTATTCTCTACACTCCGCTACTCTCCACCGCCCAGAGAACTGAAGCTCCTGTACCCAGAGAGTTGGGACCAATTCACACAGGTCTCTGAAAAGGCTTAGCCTGAGAAACCAAATCTCACACAAGTTGTATTTTTAGTTTCTTCGCTGGTTCCACAGCTTCGCTTTTTCAGCTGCGGGACTTAAGAAACGGTTTACACCTAAATCTCTCACAAGGAGATTTGAAGACCATTCATGCAGCGAAAGCTAAGAAAGGAACGCTGTGTTTTTGTGAAAGAAAAGGAAAGCTGTTGAAGCGGACGTAGTTTACGGTGTTCTGGATTCTCACACACATGCGTTAGACACATTGCTAACAACAGACATCCACACACTCATGCACACACACACACATGCACACGCGCGCACACACACACAGTAAGTACTGTATATGAGCTCTCAGTTCTCTTAGCCTTGAGTCAGACAGTACAGAACAGGTCCCTTTCAGAGCCACTCACGGAGAACAGATTGCTTTTCTAAACTGCAGGGTCAGCCATCACTCACTAAGTCACTCTGCACCTTGATACACGTACACAGTGTTTGCCTGCCTCAAGTTACAGATAACCCAGCAACAGCAGATCATATCTCTTTTATTTATTAATCATATATTTATATGTTATATTACAGACACTAGCACATGCATGAACACACACATTCACAAACACGCACACACGCAAACGCACACGCACACGCGCACACACACACACACACACACACACACACACACACACACACACACACACACACACACACACAAACAAACACAAACAAACAGAAGTGCAGTCAGTTTGTCTCATTATGTGTTTAAAATGTGGAAGCAACAGGCAGCACCAGTGACCTGTTAAATAGAGAATAATCTAGCCATAGAATTACATATAGAACCTGATTGTTATAAAGATGTGTTTGATGCTATTCATTAGGCTACTCCCATTACCTATTGCTAGCAAATCCCCATGTGATTCAAGTGAAGGTATTTTCCCTCAGTTTACAATTGCAGTGTTTAGTGGTGAGTGCTTTGTGTTTGTTGCTGCTTGACGGAGCTCCACTCGTGTACATCGGTGTTCTATACGAGGTGCACCCGCAGACATGTACATGTATGTAGGTCTACATCCACAGTTGCTCAAGAAGTGCACACCCCTTTTCCTGCAGTTTTCATTTTTCATTGAATGTATTATTTTGGTTATTGAGATCTCTGCTATTACATGTACAGGTTAAGTTAGAAAGGCCTGTGTGAATGTGAGGATGGTTATTAGTCTTTGGTATATATTTTAGCCCAATACAACCTCTGTGTCAGGTAAAATAGTTTTCAACCAGTTACTTGGTTTTTTGCAACCATGAGGCAATGGTTTAGGCAATGGTTTAGGCAATGGTTTAGCCAATGGTTTAGGCAATGGTTTAGCCAATGGTTTAGGCAATGGTTTAGGCAATGGTTTAGCCAATGGTTTAGCCAATGGTTTAGGCAATGGTTTAGGCAATGGTTTAGGCAATGGTTTAGGCATAGCAATAAGCAATAAACAGACACTTTTTTACCACAGATTTTCTTATTTTTTTGGTAATTCAGTCTGGGTCTCAACTTACTGTTAAGAGTTATAATAGTAGATTACACAAGGTGACATTTCTAAATGTGGTTGTGCATCAGCAGTTTTTCTCTTGTTATGTCAGTCACTGACAGTCACTCAATAAGCCCATGCCTGCAATTTATTTTAGATAGCTGGCTAAATGAACTTACCTAGCAACCTAAACCTTGTAGTAATCATGACTAAATTACCGACCAGGCACTAAGGGCATGTGTCAATGAGGGGGATCATAGCTTTCACCTGGATTCACCTGGTCAGTCTGTCATGAAAAGTGTAGGTATCTTTAATGTTTTGTACACTCTGTGTAAATAACCACTGCTACCTGCACTATCCTTCTTTCTTAATAAGGATCGGTGTCCCGCTAGCGGGACAACTTCCGGTCAAACTGGAGGGCGTGTAATTCAAATAAATTTGAATAGTTATTATAGCGGTTAAACATTTAGGTACATATAAGTGTCTTATATTTGCTGAAAACGTAAATTGTTGTTAATCTATCTGCACTGTCCGATTTACAGTAGCCATTACAGCGAAAACATGCCATGCGATTGTTTGAGGACAACGCCCCACATCAAAATATTTTTCCACTGGCACAGGTTTCATACGTTCACATATAAAGAGTAAATACTCACTTACTTTTTGAAAATCTTCCTCTGGATTTGTCATCCAAAGGGTCCCTGAACTAACATGTGGTGTCGTTTTGTTAGATAAAATCATTTTTTATATCCCAAAAAGTCAGTTTAGTTGGCGCCATCGATTTGAGTAATCCACTCGTTCAACTTGCAGAGAAAGGAATCTGAAAATCTACCCCTAAACTTTGTTTCAACAAGTCAAAATACATTTCTATTTACTCCTCAGATACCCTAAAATGTAATCAAACTATAATATTTCTTACGCGCAAACATGAATTTCCAAGACTGTGTCCCTGTACTAAAACTGATATTTCTTATTTGTTTTCGAAGTTACAAGCCTGAAACCTTGAAAATAGACTGCTGACACCCTGTGGAAGCCATAGGAATTGCATCCAGGGAGCTAATTCCAATAAGACCTTTTACTTGCCTTTCTAAGAGGATGGTCTCTCTCAACAACAAAAACAATTGGTTGGTTTTTCTTTGGATTTCCTCCTACCATATCTATTGTGTTATATTCTCCTACATTATTATAACATTTCTAGAAACTTCAAAGTGATTTCTTTCCAATGGTACCAATTATATGCATATCCTGGCTTCAGGGCCTGAGCAACAGGCAGTTTACTTTGGGCACGTCATTCAGGCGGAAATTGAGAAAAAAGGGGCCTAGCCCTAAGAAGTTTCAAGCTACACCCTGGACCAGAGATGCGTTAGCTCTTGAGAACCCAATGCCATACAGCCATAGGGTTCTCAGTTTAACAATTGACCACAGCGGGACTCTGTCTAACCGCGTCTAACCATGTCTAACGACTACGTGCGATATGGTTTTGGAAGCCTCAGAAACTCTACTTTAATTTCACTCCAAAATAATTTTTCAAATACAAAAGATTCACTTACTGTGTGCTGTTTTAATATGAAGTGTCGTTATTGTGGCGGCCATGACAGAAATGTCTCCCTTTTGCCCTCAGAACTTGTTTATCACCAATTAACGATTGAACGAAACGGTTTCCACAGAAACAGTAGAAGGGTCTATTTTATTTTCCCCTTCTCCATTCTCTCTTTATTCTCTTCTTCTCTTTGAGGCTGCTAGCTGCTATCTCTATCTGCAGGCCATTATTAGGCTCTGTATTAAGTCTGTCGGAGGGGAATTGGATTGGAGCTTTCTTCATCTGCTTTGTCTTGTTTGTACACAAAGGAACCAAGGGCAGCTTTTCTAGGACACCATGTTTCTGGGGGCAGGAAAGAGAGACACACTCGCCGAGGTGGGATGGAAGGAGAGGGCTGGACAGAGAGGGTGTGTGTGCGTGTGTGTGCTGGGTTTTTGAGGTGTGTCCACGTCCAGAGGCGGAAATGAGAATGGATGGATTGATTAGGAGAGCTAACAGTATGAGTAATGTGTCTAATTAACATGTAGACCTAGGCTGCTACAGCTTTGATGGATTCCTTCACTCTCCTCTCCATTGAAGGACAAGCCCATCCCATGTGTATGTGTGTGTGTGTGTGTGTGTGTGTGTAATAAAGTAGACATGCATGTGTCATCTCTGAGTTTATGTGTGTGTGTGTGTGTGTGTGTGTGTGTGTGTGTGTGTGTGCATGATGCTTACTGTGGGTAATGGTATGTTAAAAGTTTGTTTCCTGGCGGTCTAACACCTTGGTGTTCTAGTTAAAACATCCTCAGTAAATCGTCTGGCTGTATAAACCTCACTTCGCCACCCTGCTCGCTGTCATGACGACTCATAGGTAAAGCAGAGAATACGCACTTAACGCTTAGATGTAAATCAACAGCGTACACACACACAGGCACACAGGCACACAGACGCACAGACACATACACCAGACAGGTCGCTCAAGATCCACTGAGAAATTCAACGTCGGTCCAGGTAAACAGGACGTCGGCAGATGAAAACCAGCCGCTAGGGGCAACGGGGGCGCTGTAACATCAAGTAGGCGTGGGTTTTGCTAGGGCGTTGTGGACGGGGCTGGCGGATCGGTGTAATATATTCAATCCCATTGCTTTTTCGTTCTTTTTTAACTTTATTCCAAACCTTAATCTTACCTTAACCATTCTGTAAAAAAGCAAAGTCTGTTCTAACATAGTATCTGCCTCTCTCCTTTTCGCTCGCTCGCTCTCTTGCTCCCTCTCCCTCTCCCTCTCCCTCTCCCTCTCCCTCCCTCCAGGTCGTGCATTGCTGAGGTTGAACGGGGAGAAGTTGGAGAGGATGGGCATTGTCCAGGAAACATTGAGACAGGAGGTTCTACAGCAGGTCCTTCAGCTACAAGTCAGAGAGGAGGTCCGCAACCTGCAGTTGCTCAGCAGAGGTGAGCACTGTGTGTGTGTGTGTGTGTGTGTGTGTGTGTGTGTGTGTGTGTGTGTGTGTGTGTGTGTGTGTGTGTGTGTGTGTGTGTGTGCGTGCGTGAGTCTGTGCACGCAGGTGTGTTTAAGGACATGTAAAGTGTTCCATAAACACACATATCCAGACGTCAATAGCCTGCTGAGGTCACTGTGTGCTGACCTGGATTCAGCTGCTAATGAGGATAGAGCACAGCAGTATAAAATACAATATAGTCAAAGGTAAAAGTGTATTATTAATATCATGAGTTTGGCATCCTATTTATAGTGCTAATGGTAACTACCTCTAAACTTCCAAAGATCCAGTCAACCATGGATGAATGATAGGAAACCTAACTTCTCGTTGAAATGATGGTGTCCTTTGTTTTGCAAATCAGATGTCAATGTAGCCTACTTAAACCCAACCTCAGTCTGAATTTACTTTCACATACAATTAGAGGGGTTACTTTGTCAGGGTGGAATAGTCATTATTATGAACCAGTAGGTGGGTGATTAATGTCACTTAATCACACTTAATGACACGTTCTACTATTATGAGAAAAACTTGGATTATATTAATATTGATATGAAATATACAGTATGTATATGTATAGAAATAAATTATTGATCTGTTATGAATTATTATTCACCTGTAAGGATTCGTAAAATTTTTTGAGGCCTTCTTCGTCAACATTGTGTCCTCATTAACCTGGGCACAGTGTCCTCGAGCGGAGGGCCTCAACAATTATATATATATACTACCGTTCAAAAGTTTTGGGTCACTTAGAAATGTCCTTGTTTTTTTAAAGAACACACAAAAATGTAAATAAAATAACATAAAATACAGTGTTGTAAATGACTATTGTAGCTGGAAACGGCAGATTTTTTATGGAATATCTACATAGGCGTACAGAGGCCCATTATCAGCAACCATCACTCTTGTGTTCCAATGGCACGTTGTGTTAGCTAATCGAAGTTTAGCATTTTAAAAGGCTAATTGATCATTAGAAAACCTGCAAAACACCAGTCTCAACGTCAACAGTGAAGAGGCGACTCCGGTATGCTGGCCTTCTAGGCAGAGTTCCTCTGTCCAGTGTCTCTGTTCTTTTTCCCAACTTAATATACACTGCTCAAAAAAATAAAGGGAACACTTAAACAACACATCCTAGATCTGAATGAAATAAATAATCTTATTAAATACTTTTTTCTTTACATAGTTGAATGTGCTGACAACAAAATCACACAAAAATAATCAATGGAAATCGAATTTATCAACCCATGGAGGTCTGGATTTGGAGTCACACTCAAAATTAAAGTGGAAAACCACACTACAGGCTGATCCAACTTTGATGTAATGTCCTTAAAATAAGTCAAAATGAGGCTCAGTAGTGTGTGTGGCCTCCACGTGCCTGTATGACCTCCCTACAACGCCTGGGCATGCTCCTGATGAGGTGGCGGATGGTCTCCTGAGGGATCTCCTCCCAGACCTGGACTAAAGCATCCGCCAACTCCTGGACAGCCTATGGTGCAATGTGGCGTTGGTGGATGGAGCAAGACATGATGTCCCCAGATGTGCTCAATTGAATTCAAGTCTGGGGAACTGGTGGGCCAGTCCATAGCATCAATGTCTTCCTCTTGCAGGAACTGCTGACACACTCCAGCCACATGAGGTCTAGCATTGTCTTGCATTAGGAGGAACCCAGGGCCAACCGCACCAGCATATGGTCTCACAAGGGGTCTGAAGATCTCATCTCGGTACCTAATGGCTGTCAGGCTACCTCTGGCAAGCACATGGAGGGCTCTGCGGCCCCCCAAAGAAATGCCACCCCACACCATGACTGATCCCCCGCCAAACCGGTCATGCTGGAGGATGTTGCAGGCAGCAGAACGTTCTCCACGGCATCTCCAGACTGTCATGTCTGTCACGTGCTCAGTGTGAACCTGCTTTCATCTGTGAAGAGCACAGGGCGCCAATGGCGAATTTGCCAATCTTGGTGTTCTCTGGCAAATTCCAAACGTCCTGCACGGTGTTGGGCTGTAAGCACAACCCCCACCTGTGGATGTCGGGCCCTCATACCACCCTCATGGAGTCTGTTTCTGACCGTTTGAGCAGACACATGCACATTTGTGGCCTGCTGGAGGTCATTTTGCAGGGCTCTGGCAGTGCTCCTCCTGCTCCTCCTTGCACAAAGGCGGAGGTAGCGGTCCTGCTGCTGAGTTGTTGCCCTCCTACGGCCTCCTCTACGTCTCCTGATGTACTGGCCTGTCTCCTGGTAGCGCCTCCATGCTCTGGACACTACGCTGACAGACACAGCAAACCTTCTTGCCACAGCTCGCATTGATGTGCCATCCTGGATGAGCTGCACTACCTGAGCCACTTGTGTGGGTTGTAGACTCCGTCTCATGCTACCACTAGAGTGAAAGCACCACCAGCATTCAAAAGTGACCAAAACATCAGCCAGGAAGCATAGGAACTGAGAAGTGTTCTGTGGTCCACCTGCAGAACCACTCCTTTATTGGGGGTGTCTTGCTTATTGCCTATAATTTCTACCTGTTGTCTATTCCATTTGCACAACAGCATGTGAAATTTATTGTCAATCAGTGTTGCTTCCTAAGTGGACAGTTTGATTTCACAGAAGTGTGATTGACTTGGAGTTACATTGTGTTGTTTAAGTGTTCCCTTTATTTTTTTGAGCAGTATATTATTTTTATTGGCCAGTCTGAGATATGGCTTTTTCTTTGCAACTCTGCCTAGAAGGCCAGCATCCTGGAGTCGCCTCTTCACTGTTGACGTTGAAACTGGTGTTTTGCGGGTGCTATTTTGTGGGTACTAAGGCTCCATGGATTGATGAGGAATTGGAAAACTCTATGGTTGAAAGAGATGGGGCAAAAGGAGTGGTTAGTAAGTCTGGCTGCACATCTGACTGGCTGACACTGCAAATTGAGAAATTATGTGATTAACCTCAACAAAAAAAGAAGAAACTGTATTATGAAGGCAAGATCAATGATATAAAGAATTATGGAAAAGGCAGAAAGACAAATTCAACTCCATCTTTCATTGAATCAGATGGCTTATTCATCACAAAACCATTAAATTTAATGCCAATTATTTTTATGATTATTTCATTGGCAAAGTGGGCAAGCTTAGCCAGGAAATGCCAACAACGAACAGAGAGTGGTAACCAAGAGTAACCAAGAGTGGTTCTAACAGCAGACCTATAAGCTTCCTGCCAGCTCTTAGCAAACTGTTGGAAAAAATAATGTTTGACCAAATACAATGCTATTTCTCTGTAAACAAATCAACAACAGACTTTCAGCATGCTTATAGAGAAGGGAACTCAACATGTACTGCATTGACACAAATGACTGATGATTGGTTGAAAGAAATTGAAAGTAAGGTTGTGGGAGCTGTACTGTTAGATTTCAGTGCAGCCTTTGATATTATTGACCATAACCTGTTGTTGAAAAAAAATGTTGTGTTATGGCTTTTCAACCTCTGCCATATCGTGGATTCAGAGCTATCTATCTAATAGAACTCAAAGAGTTTTCTTTAATGGAAGATTCTCTAATGTCAAACATGTAAAGTGTGGTGTATCGCAGGGCAGCTCTCTAGGCCCTCTACTCTTTTCTATTTTTACAATGACCTGCCACTGGCATTAAACAAAGCATGTGTGTCCATTTATGCTGATGAATCAACCATATATGCATCAGCAACCACAGCTAATGAAGTCACTGAAACCCTTAACAAAGAGTTGCAGTCAGTTTTGGAATGGGTGGCCAGTAATAAACTGGTCCTGAACATCTCTAAAACTAAGAGCATTGTATTTGGTACAAATCATTCCTTAAGTTCTAGACCTCAGCTGAATCTGGTAATGAATGGTGTGGCTGTTGAACAAGTTGAGGAGACTAAATTACTTGGTGTTACTTTAGATTGTAAACTGTCATGGTCAAAACATATAGATTCAATGGTTGTAAAGATGGGGAGAGGTCTGGCCGTAATAAAGAGATGCTCTACTTTTTTGACACCACACTCCAAAAAGCAAATTCTGCACGCTCTAGTTTTGTCTAATCTTAATTATTGTCCAGTCGTGTGGTCCAGTGCTGCAAGGAAATATCTAGTTAAGCTGCAGCTAGCCGAAAACAGAGCGGCACGTTTTGCTCTTAATTGTAATCAGAGGGCTACTATAAATACTATGCATGCCAGTCACTCTTGCCGAAGAGTTGAGGAGAGACTGACTGCATCACTTCTTCTTTTTATAAGAAACATTAATTTGTTGAAAATCCCAAATTGTTTGCATAGTCAACTTACACACAGCTCTGACACACACATTTATCCCAACAGACATGCAACCAGGGGTCTTTTCACAGTCCCCAAATCCAGAACAAATTCAAGAAAGCATACAGTATCATATAGAACCCTAATTGCATGGAACTTCCTTCCATCTCATATTGTTAAAATAAACAGCAAACCTGGTTTAAAAAACAGAGATAGACAGGGATAGAGAGGGACAGATATAGAGAGATTGGCAGGGACAGAGAGGGACAGATATAGAGAGATTGACAGGGACAGAAGGACAGATAGAGAGAGATAGACAGGGAGAGAGAGGGACAGATAGAGAAAGATAGACAAGGAGAGAGAGGGACAGATAAAGATAGACAGGGAGAGAGAGGGACAGATAGAAAGAGATAGACAGGGAGAGAGAGAGGGACAGAGAGAGAGAGATAGATACACAGAGAGAGAGAAAAATAGGGAGAAAGAGAGAGATAATTAAAATGCTGTGTCGGGCATTTCTGTTAATAGAGTACCAAATTTAATTTCCCAGTTCAACAAGCCTTGACTGTGTCCTATCAGAGACAGCTAATTGAGTGTCCCTATAAAACACCTGAGAACCAAGGGGACAGGTGGGTGCGGGGGGGGGGAGATGTGGTGGAAGGATGTAGAGAGGAGAGGAAGTAGCGTGACGACTGGATTGAGGTGAGGGAGGTGAGAGAGGGGTGATTAAGGGGTAGGGGGTGGAGGTAGTGAGTGTTGGGATGAGGAAAGGAGGAAGTGAAAAGAGGGGGGCGGTTAAGACTACCACTACTCTCATTGTCGGAGAGTCCTAGAGAATGCATTCGGCATCATGGCTGCAAGGATGACTATTCTTGGTCGGCCCATTTACATTTACATTTGAGTCATTTAGCAGATGTTTTTATACTATGTTAGAGTGACTTACAGTACAGTATATTTCATTTTAATATAGCTAGGTGGGATAACCACATATCACAATCATAGTTGTGGCAGAGTACAACAATCTCCAAGAGCCAGGGAGACTCTCTTGTGCCAGGGCGACATGGCTTGCAAGTAAAACAAGAAACATGGCGCCGATAGAAATGGCAGCCATGTTTCTAGCCGCTAGGCATTAACCTCTCACTCAACGTCAACACAACAAAGGAGCTGATTGTGGACTTCAGAAAACAGCAGAGGGAGCACCCCCCTATCCACATTGATGGGACCGCAGTAGAGAAGGTGGAAAGCTTCAAGTTCCTCGCCGTACACATCACTGACAAACTGAAATGGTTCACCCACACAGACAGTGTGGTGAAGAAGGCGCAACAGCACCTCTTCAACCTCAGGAGGCTGAAGAAATTTGACTTGGCACCTAAAACCCTCACAAACTTTTACAGATGCACAATTGAGAGCATCCTGTTGGGCTGTATCACCGCCTGGTATGGCAACTGCACCGCCCGCAAACCGCAGGGCTCTCCAGAGGGTGGTGCGGTCTGCCCAACGCATCATCAGGGGCAAACTACTTTCCCTCCAGGACACCTACAGCACCCGATGTCACAGGAAGTTCAAAAAGATCTTCAAGGACAACAACCACCCGAGCCACTGCTTGTTCACCCCGCTATCATCCAGAAGGCAAGGTTAGTACAGGTGCATCAAAGCTTGGACCGAGAGACTGAAAAACAGCTTCTATCTCAAGGCCATCAGTCTGTTAAATAGCAATAACTAGCACATTAGAGGCTGCTGCCCTATATACATAGACTTGAAATCACTGTCCACTTTATTAATGGAACACTAATCACTTTAATAATGTTTACATATTTTGCATTACCCATCTCATATGTATATAATATATTATATTCTATTGCACTGTATCTTAGTCTATGCCACACTGACATTGCTCATCCAAATATTTATATATTCTTAATTCCATTCTTTTACTTAGTTGTGTGTATTGAGTGTATTGTTGTGAAATTGTTAGATATTACTGCACGTTGGAGCTAGAAACACAAGCATTTTGCTACACCTGCAATAACATCTGCTAAACACGTGTATGTAACCAATAAAAATGTGATTTTGATTTGAAGTTCAGGGACTTCTTCCTCTCCCCCCTTGATGTGTGCCATGGCAGGAAGACATGGTTAGGAGAGAACAACTCAACCCAAGGCCAGCCAATCATGCAGAATAGGCCTTTGTTTGGACTGCTCACACAGAAACCCATTGATGGACGCACACAGTTCTTTATGTGTGCATTGTGAACCAAAGTACTTTGTACTAAAATGTAGAGTTTTAATCTTGTTAATAAAATGAAACTTGATTCTGTTGTCTCAGTGTGCATTCATTTAGATTAGATTGAACTACACCACACAAGTAGCTGAACTCAACTGTCAGAACTTGATGTTCAGATAGAATGCTTTGAAACACCTTGTTTTGGGATGAAGAAATGCCAACAGAGCTCTTGCAGCACACCTTTATTCTTGCCTATGAAAGTAAACCACAATACAATACAAAAGTGTCTGCTAAGAACAGACGTGTGTAATGAATACTCAGGGAGAAAAAGGTGTAGATTCACACGCAGAGCGCGGCAGATGTTTATTAAGCCTTCACAGAAGGCAGAAATCATGGTCGCAGGCAGGCAGGCAGGCAATAGTCAAACACAGGTAGGTAGTCAAAAACAAACAATACCTCACAACCATACAAACAGAAAGAACTGAACTAAGTAGGGAGCTGATAATTGTCTAGTGTCTGACTTCTGAGATGTCTGTGGTCCCAGTTGTTCGGTCCCTATCCTCTTCTTGAAGTCATGCATGAACTCATGCAGCTGGTGATCAAATTCCCCCCAGAGTTTTGCCGATAGTTCATCCATGAAATCTGCTATAGGTGCCAGGGCCCTGTAGAGGATGAAAAGAGGGGTGGAAATTAGAGGAGTGTCTGTGGAGAGCAGTGTACCTGGTGAGGAGAGGAGGGAAGAGGACAACAGAATATGGGAGATGGTATCAGAGTAAAGGAGGAGAGTCTGAAATGATTTGCCTCTGGGACAAGCTGGTGGCTCGGTACATGACGTTCTCCAGATCTTGATTTGGAATGCCTTTGCAAATGATGTGTCAAGGACTGAGTCTTTAGCGCTTTTCTCCCTTCTTCTCCCTTCTACTACTTGTAGCATTGATGAGGAGCAGGCCAGTGGAGTAGGTCTTGGAGGTGGGCCCAGGATAGAACTTCCAAGGTCAGGCATGGAGATTGTTTCCCATACTGCACTGCAGCTCAGTGCTGCAGATGGGCTGGGGGCTGACGACCAGTCAGTACTGGGGGCTGAGGTAGTGCTGGGGGCTGGTGAACAGGCAGTTCTGGGCAAAACCTGGTGCTGTCCCCATTCACTGGTGTTTGTACCTTGAAAAAAAAGTAGAGGGCAAACAACACCGCTCAAACATTTGCAACATTTTAACTAGCTGGACCATGCTACCGAACTTTGACTTCGATGT
The DNA here is from genome assembly GCF_901001165.1 of Salmo trutta. NCBI lineage: Eukaryota > Metazoa > Chordata > Actinopteri > Salmoniformes > Salmonidae > Salmo > Salmo trutta. The sequence continues at coordinate 31,492,992 of NC_042986.1, read as the reverse complement.
TACCAATGCAACCAACATTTTAACTAGCTGGACCATGCTACCGAACTTTGACTTCGATGTTACCAATGCAACCAACATTTTAACTAGCTGGACCATGCTACCGAACTTTGACTTCGATGTTACCAATGCAACCAACATTTTAACTAGCTGGACCATGCTACCGAACTTTGACTTCGATGTTACCAATGCAACCAACATTTTAACTAGCTGGACCATGCTACCGAACTTTGACTTCGATGTTACCAATGCAACCAACATTTTAACTAGCTGGACCATGCTACCGAACTTTGACTTCGATGTTACCAATGCAACCAACATTTTAACTAGCTGGACCATGCTACCGAACTTTGACTTCGATGTTACCAATGTGGGAAGCTTATGATTTACTATCTCTGACAAAATTATGTTTGATCAAAAAGATCTAAAGATCTTTAGTTTAGTTGTTTTCGCTTGCTTCCTCTGCACGAGTATGCTGCTAGGCTAGCTAGCCAGCCAAGTAGCTAGCGCTAACTGACTAGCTATTGTTAGCAAACATGGCTACTGTTTTCGTTGACTACAGGAAAACATACTCTGGTGAAGACAGCATGTTGTTTTCCATCTTCCTATGCTTCAGGTGCCGAACAAGCCAGGGACAATTTCAGAGTAACCTTTTCACCAGCATCTTCACTGCCGCACTTGGTTATTTTCTTTACCCCACTTTTTCTAAGAAGTGATTGTGTCGGACTCCGCAATCTCCCTCCATGAATTGGCCTTTAAATGCTAGTCTTTATATAATAGATAGCTAGAATTGTAGAGGTGCAGGTACTTCCACATTGAGTTTCGGGCTGAATCGAGAAGAAGAAGAAACTTGTGTCACCCCAACAGTTGAACAATCACAGACAAAGGGGCATAGACTTTGGTTACCGAACTTCAGCTTGCCTCAAGACATTTATCTGGTGCACAAAAAGCCGAACAAGCCGAACAAAAACATCACAAAATGTAGTAATATATGCATTAACTGTTCCGAACTGTTTTGGATGGGTAGCATGCGGACGCCTTTACAGTGGAAGGTTTATCAAAGGAGTTCAGATTCACAGTCCTGTCACCTATCTGTCAGCCTGTGTTTTTTCAAGGTTGGTGATCCTCAGACAGGCAGACACACATGCATGTACGTGCACGCACGCGCACACACACACACACACACACACACACACACACACACACACACACACACATGTTTGTTTTACTCTCCTTGTGGGGAACAAACCATTTTCCTTCTTTTACTATCCTTGTGAGGACGTCTGGTCCCCACAAGGATAGTAAAACCAAAAGAACACACACACACACACATCCTCAAGCTCACCCAATCCTGAGTGATTCTCTCTACAGATGTAAGATCTTCATTTGAGCCAGTTTGCTACACCAGGAAAATAACCCTGCAGCAACAGGAAATGTGAATTATTGTGGATTATGATTAATTATTGTGGACAATAATTAATGGACATTTTTGTAGGTATTGATACAATTTTCGTAAGGGGAAATCAAGTCCGAAATTTCAAAGTGGAAATTACAAACTTCAGAAGCCTTTTTAAACCTCAAATACACTACATGTTTTAAATTTCCTCCATTGCAGGAAAGCTGTCTTGCAACAGGAAGATCAAATTAAGATCCTACATCTGTATATGCTGTCCTATAATTATTTTAAAATGTAGGATAGCAGCCTGAAACTTAAAGTGGTGACTTGTATCATACACCATCATTTCAGATTCATCTGACAGAAATGAACATAATATTAAGTATTGATCGCTCTGTAACCCAGAAGTTTTTTTTTTAAGTACAATGATTTGACTGAAACGAATGCATCTAGCTTGCTGGTTCGGGGCTGAACTTTTTTTTTTACACTTCTGAGACATGGCTCTACTGTGCAACTACAGTACTTTCTTCTTTTTACATTTTGCCCTTTTTAACCATATGCCACACTTCTGCTTCTCTCTCTCTTTGACTTTTCTTTTTTTTCTCTCCCTCTTTCAACATCTTCCCTCCAGAACTTGCATGGGCAGTTGTTAGTAAACAAAACAACATTGCGGGTTTGATTGAATGTCCCTCCCTACTCCATACTCCAGCCTCCTACGGCATCAGCATGACCATGACAACACTACCCTGAGCACAGTACCCTATTACTTCTGTTGCGAATCATTAGAGAAAAAATGCTCCTTGCGCAATTACAGAGCAAGATCATGACAAAACTGCTGGTAAAGAATATTGTGTTTGAGCGTGTGCGTAAGGGAGTGCTGTTTGTGCGTTCGTGTTGCGTGTGCTCGTGCATGGGTGTTTGCACTTGCGTCGGTGTCTGTGTGTGCATGTGTGCGTGTGCGCGTAAGTGTGTGTACGTGCTCTTTCACTTTCTCTCTGTCGACTGACTTATTCGCCAGTGTTGTGGTCCACACCTCTATTGTCAGGCATCAGAGCAACCTGTTCTTCGTTGCCTTCGTGCTGCCACGGCCTGAATATTATTCTCTGGATGCATGTATAACCCATTCCTCTCCTAAAAGAAGAATACAACTAAAATATGCATGAAAAGCCAGGAGTCTTTAGGAATTTATTCATTTTTTTCCACATCTCTTAGCTCCAACTGTCTGTGTGTGCGTGCCTGTGTTTGTGCGTGCCTGTGTTTGTGCGCTCGTTTGCGTGAGTTGAAACAGGAGATGGATTAGGCTGTCGATTCAAAAACGCTTCTTTGATGAATGTGTTAAATAATAGGCTACTTGTGTAGATAATCCTCTAAGAAAACAAACTGTCAGAACCTCATGTCGCTATCATCAGTTCTTACCCTTGTAGGATGGTCCAAATTAGGCCGAGAAAAAAAGTGGTCAAAAATCTGGAAAATAGCATCACGTCAGCTAGGCTGCATGCTGTGCGAGAATTAAGGCTACCTGGCAGGTTTACCATTGAACTCATCTTTCTTATCAAATCCGGAGGACATAAAACAATGTAGAGGTTCATAGAGGTAAAATAGATATCGATTTTGAGATATGACATGTAGTAGTTTCATATTTGAGTACACACTATTCATATTAAAGGTGCTACACATAGGATTTTGGGGAATTATTGCATTGTAATTTCAGAATATTTCCATAATATGTCTACCACTAATAGTGGAATGATAGTGTTTCACAGTATTACTTACGTGCCAGTGTTGTGATTGGCTTTGATATTCGCCTATTGATTTCTTCCACTGGAGGGGCATCTGTTGTCAACCTGGGAAAGCTGTTCTGACTGTGGCTGTGTTATCTAGTGGAAATCGCTAATTTCCTGGTTGCTAAAATTCCACATTTCAGTTTATGTGAGAAAACAACCACTGAATAGTGTAGGGAATCACTGTACCATCGAAATCGCTGTGAATATATTTTCAATAACAAAACAAAAAATATAGTTTTTACAGCTGTTTGAAGCTGGTGGACCAAAACCGAAAATAACTTTCATTTTGGTCCACCAGCGTCAAAAAGCTGAAAAAACTATATTTTTTTGTTATATTTTTTGTTATCACAGCAATTTAGATGATGCGAGTGCCTGCCACCCCTATAAATACCTGGGCCATAGCATCACTTCCTCAAAACTCTTCCCGAGGCTACAAGGCAATAGACAGCTGGACTAGCATAGTCACTAGCTCAGAGAACCGTGGTAACTTGAGTAACCTTCATTCTATTTCCCTTGAGGGACTATGCTAGTCATTCAATTGGATGACAATAACAGAGTAAGTCGGTTCTTGTAAGACACAGCCTAGAGCAACACATTATAGGTGCTCAGTCCAACCACAGGTTACTTTGTTAGGACGGAAGGGTTCATGTGACCAAGGGGCAAATGGTAAGAAGGCAATATTAGGCCTAGACGATAACACTCATCACTAACAGACAAACCATGGAGCTCACCAACTCTCTTAGTAGAGGCGATGGCCACCAGAAATGCTCTTAAGAGAGAGATGTTTCAAGTCTATTGCATTGAAGGGCAGTCTGGATAGTCCAAGAATCAGATCCAAAACCCATTTGGGACCTGAGGAGACTCCTGAGGAGCGTAAGTGACGGACTCCCTTAAGAAATCTGGCCATAAGCGGGTGGCTTCCAAGGAGCCCATCCTGCTCTTTATCATGACATGCTGAAATCGCTGCTGCATACACATTAAGTGTGGATGCAGCCCTGCCAGCATCGAACAAAGACCTTGAGAACTGGAGCACAGTTCTTATGCCGTAAGTTTCTGGAACAACCCCCTGCTCCCCACACCACTGGCAGAACACACGCCACCTTGTGTCATAGGTTGACGTGGTGGAGGGGGCCCTGGCACTCTGTAAGATCTAAACCAGACCATTTTCGCTGTTCAGTGAACATGCCCACAGTGGCAGGTAGGAGGGAATCACTTCTGCCTGTGACAATAGGTCCGGCCTCCGAGGTAGTTCCCATGCTGTCCCCGCTATGAGTGCTCAACCAGTGGTGTCTCGGCCATCTCGGCAATCAGAAAGACTTGGTGGCCCGCTTCTCTGATTCTGTCCAGAGTCGTTGGAATCACTCGAGGGCCAGGGCATCTAGGCCGAGTGTTCGGGGGGGTTGGATATCAAGAACCAGATCCACCGCTGCTTCCCCAAAGATTCCCCACATGCGACTCACTATTCAGGGATGTAGTAGCCACTTCCCTTCCGGAAGGCCTTCCCTGGTCAGCATGTCTGCCGCATTGTTCAGAATCCCTGGGAGGTGCACAGTTCTTAGTGAGGCCAGATTCTGCTGTGACCGCAGCAGAAGGGTATGTACCATCTGGTGAAGGCGGATGGAACCCAGACCCCCTTAGTGGTTTATGTACGCTACCAACGTGGTGTTGTCTGTCTGTACCAGCACATGTTTGTCCTGCAGTTGTGAGAAAGTTGAGCAGACTGCTCTCAACTCCAGCATATTGATGTGGAGTTTGGACCAGCTGGGGCTCCATGTCCCGCTGACGGCCCTCCCCCTCTATAGTTCTCCCCAGCCTATCAAGGAGATGTCTGTTTGAGCCAGTTCCCTCCGATGGACTATCGCGTATCGCACCTGAAAGGAAATCCAGGGATCGCCATCTTGCCAGTGATCACATGCATTCCTTGGAAACAGTCAGGCGAATATACCTGTGTTCCTGGGGATGGAAACCTTGAGCATTGAACTACGTCTGCAGGGGTCTCAAGTGTAGGAGGCCCTATGGGTTTAAAAGAGAGGCTGCGGAGAGGAGACCTATCAGTCTCTGACACTGAAGAACAGTCACCTTCTGGACTTGGACAAAAGGATTGAGATCTACAATTTTCTGGGCTTGCTCTTGTGTGAGGTGAGCCCTCATTACAGACAAGTGGCTCCGCATGCACATGAATGTCACATTTTGAGTGGGGACCAGGTGGCTTTTTTGCATGTTCAACCTGAGGACTAGCTCTGAGATGTGCTTCAGGAGAGATGTTTTGTCTGCTCTTGCCTGTTCTTGTGAATGAGCACAGATTAGCCAATCATCTAGGTAATTCAGTACCATCATCCCCTGTGATGTTAGGGGGGCTAGAGCGGCATCCATGCCTTCTGTGAATGTTCTTGGTGCCAAGGAGAGGAAGAAAGGTTGCACTTGGTACTCGTATGCCATGCCGTTGAAAGCAAAGCACAGGAACTTCCTGTAAGCCGGGTGGATTGGTACATGGAAGTAGGCATCTTTTAAGTTGACATTGCTGAACCACTGGCCTGCAAGATGCGGGACAGACATAGCATCTTGAAGAGGAGTGTTTTCAAGCACCGGTTGAGAAGCCTCATGTCCAGGATGGGGCGAAAGCCACCATCCCTCTTGGGGCTAGGAAATGTAATCTATAGAACCCACTGTGCTGTTCTGATGGTTGAGTTGTCTGATTGCATTCTTCTTCAGCAGGGAGGCAATCTCCAGCTGGAGAGCTTATCTTTTCAGGGGGTTGGCTGTTGTAGTTGACCAAACCCCTCTGAAAGGTGGTGGCCAGCATCGGAACTGGAGTTTGTACCGCTGTAATACTGTATCCAGCACCGAGGGGGACTCCACAGGCAGAAGCGACCAATGCCGGAGTCACACCCATCAGGACAACTGAGGAGGCCCGTCCTTCTACATTGGGATGGTGCTTGTTGTGTCGCTGCCTGTGCTGGTGGTGGTGCCACTGTTGACCTGCACTGTGTCGCTGCCTGTTGACGTGGCTGATCAGGGTATTGCTGGTTTGGGGGAGGGCCCAAGCACCCTTTCAAGGCAGAGGAGAGCTGAGGTCTAGACTGCAATGGTCTCTGGGTAGGGTAATGCGGGGCAGGGGACCCATGAAAAACTGCAGGGTCTTTCTATCCTTCTGCAACTTGGCCTGGGGAAATGGGGAGGTCCATAAAGGGTTTCTTCACGGAGGTCGACATCTTTGTGTGTGAGAGCCAAAGCTGTCTGTGTTACGAGATGACCGTAGACAGGGGTTTTCCATTAGCACGTGACATCTCAGCATTTAAGAGGAAGAGGAGTATGGACACCTGAGTCATTTCAGCCGTCAGCTCAGGGTCACCGTCGATGGAGCTTTCAGACCGTACAGGTATGTCTGCAGCAGAGTGGTTGCATTCATAAGGCGAGCCACCATGGCCAAGGTCAGGAAGGTGTCCTTTAATTGGACGTCAGCAGCCTGGTGAGGCCCCGGAGGACAGCAGGGAGACTTACCAACGATCTCCTTGTCTATGAGGACCATGGCCACAACAATGGGGTACATGACAGGGTATTTATCCAGTCCCAACTCCTCGGGGGAAGCCATGAAGTTCCAAGGCTTGCATTGGCATGAGACATGGAACCTTGAGTTCACCTTACCCCAAGTCTGACACAGTTCCTTGGAGAACTTGGGGCACTGAGGTATGTACACTCTGCCCGGCCTGCTGTTAAGGTCTGGTTTAATATCCAGAGCTTTCAAAACCCTAGAGGGGAGCTCCTGCATACAGTGTGAACTGCAGAAGTGGGTGCTTCACTCTCAGCCCTCTCTGAGAACATGGATCGCTGACCCAGAACTGGCCTCAGAGGTCTCTTCGTCTAGGTCATTACCAGGAAAGATGGAGATAGCATCAGGATCCTGTCTTAAGTCTTCAACGGAGCCTGTCAGGCTGAGAGAGTGGAGCTGGGAAGACAGAGAGGCTGCCTGGGCCTCCAACTCATCCAGAGTAGGTACCCTGTCCTCCTGCTTGGTGGGCGGGCCCGCTGCTGAGCAGGGTTGTTTACGCTTGAGACCGCTCCCGGAGCCTCTAGCATTTGTCTCCCTCATCATAGCTAATCGTCAATCGCATAGATGTGGGCCAAGAATAGCACAACACATGCAGTTGAAGGGGGACTCCACAGCCTAAATGGCATGTTCTAAACCCAGGCACATCAAACAGGTGGAATGGGCATCAGCCGAAGCCAAGCCAGCACTGCATTTATCGCAGTAGTATGGCATGGTGGATAATCTTCTCTCTGTTTAGACAGAAGCAGAAATACAGATATGTCTTATAGAACAGATTATCTGTTTAACACCCTTTTAATACTATACCAGGTGTAAGTATAAAGTAGTTCTTTTTTCAGGGCAATATGCTAATTTAAGTAATAATATATTCTATGGATATCAAAATATATTAGGGAAATTCCACTGACAATCCCCAAAAGGTATGGATGTGAGGAGCCAGACTCAATTGACACAATGACTGACTGTGTGAGGAGGGGGCTACAGCTCGAGCCAGTAATGAGACTTTGCAAGCTAGTATGCGAAGCCTGGACATTGAGGTGCGACTCGGCAATCACCCGTCCTACTTCTGGAAAGAAACATGTTTAGCTACAGCTAGACAACACACCGAGTCTCCCTTAGCCTGGGTAGGCGCGATACCCAGCCCGAATCTCCAGAGAGAAGAGGCTAGCGTCCAGCTGAAGTGAACAAGCAACATGTAACGCAATTAGCCAGGAGGCTAACCAGTGGACAGAAACAGACAAGACAACAAAGCCATGCACAGTGTACAGGTTGGCCCAACCCGTTCACCCTACTTCGTAGCACGGTGTCAACCTGTAAGAAAAAACTTAATGGACAACAAAACACTGCAGAACACTCTTGGGAGGAGCAAGCTTTGCCCAAAATGGAGTATACTTCAAACACTCAGTGAATAACTCACTTAAAGAGTCTTCTACATTCACTCCTCGCTCACTTCCGGTTGCCGAGGGAAGAAAACAGGAAGTGATGCTAGGCGCCCCGGTATTTACAGGGGGTGGGGGGCATGGGCATCACACCTGTGCCATGGAATTACTCTGAAATGAATCTTTATATCCCATTGATTGACTAGCATAGTCCCTCAAGCAAAATAGAACTGGGCTACATAATTGGGACAATGCCGAATAGCGAAGCTTCTGCGGTGGTGTTCAAATGTAGACTAAGTAGTTTTTGTTCTCTTTGCATTGAGTATTGCATCGTAGGCTACATCTTTGAAAACAGAAGGAGCTTCTTTTTTTTACTAAAGTGAAGTTCTGTTTTCTCATTGAAAAGTGGTTCTTGTTCTCTTGGCCGTCGTCAGAGCTTTTAAACCATATTTTTATTTGTGAATGTGTCGGCACCGGGGACTCAGGATGTGGCCGCGTTATTGGTGTCATGTTAATCAGGGCTTTTGATTTGAACATATGGCTTGTTTTAGTTTTGTAGGCTAAGTTACCTATTTCATTATTTACTTTATGGATCAAGCCTTAGCAGTCATCCTGATCTCGTTCCCAATGATCAGTGCTTTAGTTTGAAACGTTTTGGTGTGTATACTAGGCTATTTATATGTTACAGCACTTTGGTTTCACTAATAAATACAGTATTGTCTGTTTATGTCTTCAGTCCTTTTTAAATAGGTATAGGTCGAATGTAATAGTCTGCCAATAACCAGCCTCAGGAGGCCTATAACTCCATTCCTATTCTACTCAGAGTTTAGAGAAATTGAAAATGAGGCTGGTTAATGCAATGCATGTCTGTTGAATTTGGAAAAATCCTTCCGCACTCGGCCACGCCCCACCTACTCAGCCATTCAGGAACCACTACTGCGTTGCGGCCATGGCATACTGCATACTTTTCACTAAACGATACATGCTAAATAGTATGCAACGATGAGTACATAGTATGCAGTTTATGTATATAGCACGCTAATATGGGTATTCGGACACGGCCACAGTCTCTCTGTCCCTTCCTTCTGTCAACGTGTCTTATTTCCTGTGAAGTGTGTGTGTGTGTGTGTGTGTGTGTGTGTGTGTGTGTGTGTGTGTGTGTGTACGTGCGTGTATGAGCGGTGCTTGCGTGGAACAAGCCATCTGCTCCGTAATGCGGTAATTAGCAGAAAAAATGTAATGACGTCATCCCCCTCCCGGAAATGTTGTCAGCAACGCCTCAGTTGCCATGGGACGTCGCTGGGGTAACCTTGTCGCTAGGTTGGAACGTTCCTTTTGATTTTCTGTTGTTCCGTGTCCTGGCGGAGAGAGTTCTGTTCACAGTTCCATGCGCTGTCTGTCTGTTTGTCTGTCTGCCCGCTCGACTGAACTGCAATGTGAATTCACTGGGGCAGAAAGCATGACAGGCTCAGAAATAAAAGGAACATGACATTTTTACCCAAACACACATTTGCTCAGGAACCCCTTAGTCCTCATCTCCTCTTAGAAGATTTTCATCTGAGAGATAGACCCCCTTTACCTGAACAAATCTCAAGCCACCCCTCAATCCCATCTGCCTTTCTTTCTCCACCTGCTAACTCCTTCTCTCCCTGTCTTTTTGTCTCAGGGTCTGATTCTCTCCAATATCATGTTAGATCTGCCTGTGTGTTAGAGACAGGTGACGGGTTTTCTCTCCCTAATCAGGGGAGTGATAACTCAAATGCCAAATGTCTCCTTTTTTGTTTTTTACTCCTCCAATGTAAAACATACAGTTTGTTGTCATTTGAGGACGGTGCAAAAGTGTAATCACAGAAACCAATCGGTCAAGTCTATGGGTCATAGATGTCGATGAGTTTGATATGAGAATGGTTTAAGGCATAGAGAGAATGTGAACCAGAGGTTTCACTCTACAGACTGATGTTTCAGAAATAATTCTTAATGCAACTGGGTTGTTGACCGATAAGACAGGGTTTGAAGAGAGGGCAGACAGAGGCAGCTGATCTGGATGGCGCTGTGTGTGTGTGTGTGTGTGTGTGTGTGTGTGTGTGTGTGTGTGTGTGTGTGTGTGTGTGTGTGTGTGTGTGTGTGTTGTTGGAGTTGGGCATTATGGTGTGAAAGACAGTGATGCCAATCCAACTCCCAACCCCACTGTTTTCCTTGTATTCATCTCTCTCTCTCTCTCTCTCTCTCTCTGTCTCTCCTCTCCCTCTCCCTGCAGCCTCCTTTGGAAACATCTCTTAGCTCATCCCTCCCTCCGTCCGTTTGGCAGCCCTCACTCTCCTCTGCTATTTCCAGTAGCCATGGAAGGACCTGCTCGCTCCAGATATGTGACCGCAGAATAGGGCTGTGAGAGGAGGGAAGAAAGGAGGGGAGAGAGGATGGAAAGAGGAGAGAAGAGGAGCCTTTAGACTACATGCCAAACACACTGAAGGAGGTTTCCCATTCAACAAGGCCAAACTGGTTTAAATGATGAGAGAGAGAAGCGCTGAATACAAGGGCACACACTGTAACATAGATATAAGATGTTTGAAAGGATATTGACAATGTAGACAAATTAGATCTTAACTACAACAGATTCCCCCCTTTTTGGTTTATTTTTTTATTTTGGGGTGTGGAGAGGAGTATTGTTACTGATCAATTACTGTAGTTCATTACGGTGGGGGCATTACTCCAAGGTTGGTGGAAAGGAAATGCAGCAAACTACTGAATGTCAATGTCTCTGTATCATACTCACATCACAACCCAACTGTTCACAATGTATCTTTTCCTCTCAGGATTTTCATTTTGGAATATGTATTTATAGTTTTGATAGATCTAATTCATACAGTATAAAGTATATATACCCTTGCCTTCATTAGCACCCTCTCCTCAAAGCACATTCTCTTCCTTTCATCTATTTTATAAAGCCTTGTCTTCACAATGTACAGAATGTCACCCCCCAGATCATGTCTTTGTACTGTAAATGAACCATGTCTATGACAAACATATACCGTACCAGTCAAAAGTTAGGACACACCTACTCATTCAAGGGTTTTTCTTTATTTTTACTATTTTTACATTGTAGAATAATAGTGAAGACATCTAAACTATGAAATAACACACATGGAATCATGTAGAAACCAACAAAGGGTTAAACAAATCTAATTATATTTTCTAATTTAGATTATTCAAAGTAGCCACCCTTTGCCTTAATGACAGCTTTACACACTCTTGGCATTCTTTCAACCAGCTTCATGATGAATGCTTTTCCAACAGTCTTGAAGGAGTTCTCACATATGCTGAGCACTTGTTGGCTGTTTTCCTGTCACTCCGCGGTCCAACTCATCCCAAACAATCTCAATTGGGTTGAGGTGGGGTGATTGTGGAGGCCAGGTCATCTGATGCAGCACTCCATCACTCTCCTTATTGGTCAAATAGCCCTTACACAGCCTGGAAGTGTGTTGGGCCATTGTCCTGTTGAAAAACAAATGACAGTCCCACTAAATGTAAACCAGATGGGATGGCATATCGCTGCAGAACGCTTTGGTAGCCATGCTGGTTAAGTGTGCCTTGAATTCTAAATAAATCACTGACAATGTCACCAGCAAAGCACCCCCACACCATCACACCTCCTCCTCCATGTTTCACGTTGGGAACCACACATGCAGAGATCATCCGTTCACCTACTCTGCGTCTCACAAAGACACAGTGGTTGTTTGGGCTGTAAGCAGAGGTGCTTTTACCAAATAGGGCTATCTTCTGTATACCACCCCTACCTTGTCACAACACATTAAGGCTCAAACACATTAAGGAAAGAAATTCCCCAAATGTACTTTTAACAAGGCACACCTGTTAATTGAAATGCATTCCAGGTGACTACCTCATGAAGCTGGTTGAGAGAATGCCAAGAGTGCGCAAAGCTGTCATCAAGGCAAAGGATGGCTACTTTGAAGAATCTCAAATATAAAATATATTTTGATTTGTTTAACACTTATTTGGTTACTGCATGATTCCATATGTGTTATTTCATAGTTTATGTCTTCCCTATTATTCTACAATGGAGAAAATAGTAAAAATAAAGAAAAACCCTTGAATGAGTAGGTGTGTCCAAACTTTTGACTAGTACTTTATATTATTTGAACGTTCTAGAGGAACATAAGCTGTAGACCTGAATATAATGTAGACCTATACCTTCAGTATTTTATAAACAGAGCATTTTGATAGGACATGCTATGACAGATGTTTGCTGTGATTGTTTCTGCCCTAGCTGTATTTGATAAAGCAATAATCAGAGATGTAGCTGGCCAAAAGCAATGGTTCTATTCTACTAGTAAGAGTCAAATGCCTACATCTCCCATGATGCAGTAGAAGTAGACTGAAGTTACAACTCCATTGTGTAAAAATAGTCTCTTTTTGTGTGTTTCCCATAACACCAGAAGTGCACAACTCCAGTTCTCGAGGGCTCCTATCCTGCTGGTCTCTCTCTCTCTCTCTTTCTCTCTCTCTCTCTCTCTCATTGATGAGTTAGTGTAACTGATTGACTATAGATTCCACACACCTGGTAGCCCAAGGAATCAACTTGTCATTGAAAGGGAGCATATGGTGTATACTGTTCGCCCTGGAGGACTGAAGCTATGCACCTCCACCCTACACCATGTCTCTCATTGATAGCTATACATATTAGAGAGATTATTGAGAGGAACCAGACCAGCTGCCTGCTATTACTGTCACACTGTGAATCCAGACACCGTTACTGTGCTTCATAAAGTTACCAGAAATCAAATACTCAGCATGACCGTAAATAAAGATCCTCTGAAGAAAGCAACATAGGCCAATATACAGGTAACTGACAAAATGAAGGAAATGCTTGAGTAAATGAGAGATACAAAGTATATTGAAAGCAGGTGCTTCCACAAAGGTGTGGTTCCTGAGTTATTTAAGCAATTAACATCCCATCATGCTTAGGTGTCATGTATACAAATCCCCAGTTGCCCGTTACTTCGGCTACTATGGCTAGAAGGAGAGATCTCAGTGAGTCTCAAATGAGCATAGGGGTTTTAAAGTGTGTGTGTTCGTGTGTGTGTGCGCGCATTTGTGTATGTCAGTCACCAGATCTCAACCCAATTGAACACTTGTGGGAGATTCTGGAGTGGCGCCTGAGACAGTGTTTTCCACTATCAACAAAACACCAAATTTCTCCTGGAAGAATGGTCTCGCATAACTCTACCAGAGTTCCAGACAATCTATGCCAAGGCACGTTGAAGCTGTTCTGGTGGCTGGTGGTGCTCCAACCATGTAGCTTCATCTCACACTTTCATTTTGGGATTTGACTTAATTGGATGAATGTCGATGTTTTTTGACCCATTAATTCCCAACGCTCTATTAGACACTTTATTTTGGTGTTTCCTTTATTTTGACAGTTACATGAACAGTATTATGTTTTTGTTTCATTACAAAAATGAAGGTTAACTTTTCAGAATTTATGGTGAAGGGGAGCAGGTCTTCTATGGTTGTGCATAGAACTATTCTGGGGAACAGAATACTGGGCACACACTGGTTGAATCAACGTTGTTTCCATGTCATTTCAATTAAATTACTTTGAACCAACGTGGAATAGATGTTGAATTGACATCTGTAACCAATGGGTAGGCTCCCATCCTTTCCTCCCTTCCTGCCCTCCTTTCCTCCCTCTACCCCTCCCTGTACCCCTCCCTGTACCCCTCCCTCTACCCCTCTCTCTATCTCTCCCTGCACCCCTCCCTCTACCCCTCCCTCTATCCCTCCCTCTACCCCTCCCTCTACCCCTCTCTCTATCTCTCCCTGTACCCCTCCCTCTACCCCTCTCTCTATCCCTCCCTCTACCCCTCCCTCTACCCCTCCCTCTATCCCTCCCTCTACCCCTCCCTGTACCCCTCTCTCTATCCCTCCCTCTATTCCTCCCTCTATCCCTCCCTCTACCCCTCCCTCTATCCCTCCCTCTACCCCTCCCTGTACCCCTCCCTCTACCCCTCTCTCTATCCCTCCCACTACCCCTCTCTCTACCCCTCTCTCTATCCCTCCCTCTACCCCTCTCTCTATCCCTTCCTCTACCCCTCCCTCTATCCCTCCCTGTACCCCTCCCTCTACCCCTCTCTCTATCCCTCCCTCTACCCCTCCCTGTACCCCTCTCTCTATCCCTCCCTCTACCCCTCCCTCTACCCCTCCCTCTATCCCTCCCTCTACCCCTCCCTGTACCCCTCCCTCTACCCCTCTCTCTATCCCTCCCTCTACCCCTCTCTCTACCCCTCGCTCTATCCCTCCCTCTACCCCTCCCTCTATCCCTCCCTCTACCCCTCCCTCTACCTCTCCCTCTACCCCTCCCTCTACCTCTCCCTCTATCCCTCCCTCTACCCCTCTCTCTATCCCTTCCTCTACCCCTCCCTCTATCCCTCCCTCTACCCCTCCCTGTACCCCTCTCTCTATCCCTCCCTCTACCCCTCCCTCTACCCCTCCCTCTATCCCTCCCTCTACCCCTCCCTGTACCCCTCCCTCTACCCCTCTCTCTATCCCTCCCTCTACCCCTCTCTCTATCCCTCCCTCTACCCCTCTCTCTATCCCTCCCTCTACCCCTCCCTCTACCCCTCCCTCTATCCCTCCCTGTACCCCTCCCTCTACCCCTCTCTCTATCCCTCCCTCTACCCCTCCCTCTACCCCTCCCTCTATCCCTTCCTCTGCCCCTCCCTCTATCCCTCCCTCTATCCCTTCCTCTGCCCCTCCCTCTACCCCTCCCTGTACCCCTCCCTCTACCCCTCTCTCTATCCCTCCCTCTACCCCTCTCTCTACCCCTCGCTCTATCCCTCCCTCTACCCCTCTCTCTATCCCTCCCTCTACCCCTCCCTCTACCCCTCCCTCTATCCCTCCCTGTACCCCTCCCTCTATCCCTCCCTCTACCCCTCCCTCTATCCCTCCCTCTACCCCTCTCTCTATCCCTTCCTCTACCCCTCCCTCTATCCCTCCCTGTACCCCTCCCTCTACCCCTCTCTCTATCCCTCCCTCTACCCCTCCCTGTACCCCTCTCTCTATCCCTCCCTCTATCCCTCCCTCTACCCCTCCCTCTATCCCTCCCTCTACCCCTCTCTCTATCCCTTCCTCTACCCCTCCCTCTACCCCTCCCTCTACCCCTCCCTCTATCCCTCCCTCTACCCCTCCCTCTATCCCTCCCTCTACCCCTCTCTCTATCCCTTCGTCTACCCCTCCCTCTATCCCTCCCTCTACCCCTCTCTATCCCTTCGTCTACCCCTCCCTCTATCCCTCCCTCTACCCCTCTCTCTATCCCTTCGTCTACCCCTCCCTCTATCCCTCCCTCTACCCCTCTCTCTATCCCTTCGTCTACCCCTCTCTCTACCCCTCCCTCTACCCCTCTCTCTACCCCTCCCTCTACCCCTCTCTCTATCCCTTCGTCTACCCCTCCCTCTACCCCTCCCTCTACCCCTCCCTCTATCCCTCCCTCTACCCCTCCCTGTACCCCTCCCTCTACCCCTCCCTCTACCCCTCCCTCTACCCCTCCCTCTACCCCTCCCTCTATCCCTCCCTCTACCCCTCCCTCTATCCCTCCCTCTACCCCTCCCTGTACCCCTCTCTCTACCCCTCTCTCTATCCCTTCCTCTACCCCTCCCTCTATCCCTCCCTCTACCCCTCCCTCTACCCCTCTCTCTATCCCTTCCTCTACCCCTCCCTCTATCCCTCCCTCTACCCCTCCCTCTACCCCTCCCTCTATCCCTCCCTGTACCCCTCCCTCTACCCCTCTCTCTACCCCTCTCTCTACCCCTCCCTCTACCCCTCCCTCTATCCCTCCCCTCTACCCCTCCCTCTACCCCTCCCTCTACCCTCCCTCTATCCCTCCCTCTACCCCTCCCTCTATCCCTCCCTCTACCCCTCCCTGTACCCCTCTCTCTATCCCTTCCTCTACCCTCTCTCTATCCCTTCCTCTACCCCTCTCTCTATCCCTCCCTCTATCCCTCCCTCTACCCCTCTCTCTATCCCTTCGTCTACCCCTCCCTCTATCCCTCCCTCTACCCCTCTCTCTATCCCTTCGTCTACCCCTCCCTCTATCCCTCCCTCTACCCCTCTCTCTATCCCTTCGTCTACCCCTCCCTCTATCCCTCCCTCTACCCCTCTCTCTATCCCTTCGTCTACCCCTCCCTCTATCCCTCCCTCTACCCCTCCCTCTATCCCTCGCTTCAGTTGACAAGGACTGTCTGAATGAGGAAACAACTTGACTGTTAAGTGGAAAATACACTGTTATACATTTGTAGATGTGCACAGACACTTCTATTATTCATTTGTTTACTTTTTCAGATCAAGGATGGGGTTGTTTGTTTTCGATATGTTAAGGAAAGGGGTTTTAAAGATATGATTATTTACTTGCTGTGCAGATGTTAAGAAGAGATATGGAATATGGAGAATCTTGGCTTTTTTAAATAAAGTAATGCATATTCATGAGATGTATGTTGCTTATCATAATATAACAGTCACGCAATTGCAGTTACACATACCTTCACATATACACACCTTCTCTCAACCATTGGTGCTGTGGACCGAATAGGACGTCTGTAAGTGGCTGAAGAAACACACAACTACCTGACCTCCGAAGAAGCCTTCTCCCACCATGCTATCACAGTACTGTAACACACACACTTTCTCTCTGTTCTTGGTGCAGCTGTGGCTGTCTGTTAGGGATTGGCTGCAGGCAAGCTGGTTAATTAATACTCTCTCCCTCAGTGATCTTTGTGTCTCCATGCTCTTTTCTAATCTCTCCCTGGTCCTTGTTCTCCATCAAACACACACTCACACATCCCTCTCTCTTCTCCCCAGGCCTGACCTCGATTGAGTGCAGTCCTGCTTTTGTTGAAGGAGAGCGAAACAGATTCACTTCAGCAGTCCTCTTCCCTAAACCACAACTCACTCTCAGATAAACTGCTCTGGTCGTGACCACAGGGCTCTGCCTCCTAACCTCTCTACCTTACCTTCTACAATTTCTCTCTTTTAGATTTAGGTATGTCATTTTAGGTGAAAATTGAAAAAAAAGGGCTAATCCTACTGTTGTTTCTGCTGGGGAGACAGGGCACTTAGAGAGTAAATACTCCTCAATTGTGTTATTAAACTGTTGTTTCTGCTGGATTGACAGGGCACTTAGAGAGTAAATACTCCTGAGTTGTGTTATTAACTCTCTCTTATCTCTCTCTTTTAACTCTCTCTCTTTTAACTCTTATCTCTTCTAACTCTCTCTTTTAACTCTCTCTCTTAACTCTATCTCTTCTTACTCTCTCTCTTAGCTCTCTTTTTTAACTCTTATCTCTTCTAACTCTTATCTCTTCTAACTCTCTCTTTTTTAACTCTTATCTCTTTTAACTCTCTCTCTTTTAACTCTCTCTCTTCTAACTCTTATCTCTTCTAACTCTCTCTTTTTTAACTCTTATCTCTTCTAACTCTCTTTTAACTCTCTCTTTTAACTCTCTCTTTTAACTCTCTTTTAACTCTCTCTCTTAACTCTATCTCTTCGAACTCTCTCTTTTAACTCTCACTCTCTTTTAACTCTTATCTCTTCTAACTCTCTCTTTTATCTCGCCTTCTAACTCTCTCTTTTAACTCTATCTCTTAACTCTCTATTTTAACTCTCTCTCAACTCTCTCGCTCTCATTTAACTCTCTCTCTTAACTCTCTCTCTTTTAACTCTCGCTTCTTACTCTCTCTCTCTCATTTAACTCTCTCTCTTAACTCTCGCTTTTAACTCTCTCTCTCATTTAACTCTCTCTCTTAGCTCTCTTTTTTAAACTCTTATCTCTTCTAACTCTCTCTTAACTCTCTCTCTTTTAACTCTCTCTTTTAACTCTATCTCTTCTTACTCTCTCTCTTAGCTCTCTTTTTTAACTCTTATCTCTTCTAACTCTCTTTTAACTCTCTCTTCTAACTCTCTATTTTAACTCTCACTCTCTTTTAACTCTTATCTCTTCTAACTCTCTCTTTTATCTCTCCTTCTAACTCTCTCTTTTAACTCTATCTCTTAACTCTCTATTTTAACTCTCTCTCAACTCTCTCGCTCTCATTTAACTCTTTCTCTTAACTCTCTCTCTTTTAACTCTCTCTTCTTACTCTCTCTCTCATTTAACTCTCTCTCTTAACTCTCGCTTTTAACTCTCTCTCTTAACTCTCTCTCTCATTTAACTCTCTCTCTTAGCTCCCTTTTTTAACTCTTATCTCTTCTTACGCTCTCTCTTAGCTCTCTTTTTTAACTCTTATCTCTTTTAACTCTCTCTCTTAACTCTCTCTCTTTTAACTCTATCTCTTAACTCTCGCTTTTAACTCTCTCTCTTAACTCTCTCGCTCTCATTTAACTCTTTCTCTTAACTCTCTCTCTTTTAACTCTCTCTTCTTACTCTCTCTCTCATTTAACTCTCTCTCTTAACTCTCGCTTTTAACTCTCTCTCTTAACTCTCTCTCTCATTTAACTCTCTCTCTTAGCTCTCTTTTTTAACTCTTCTCTTCTTACTCTCTCTCTTAGCTCTCTTTTTTAACTCTTATCTCTTCTAACTCTCTCTTAACTCTCTCTCTTTTAACTCTATCTCTTAACTCTCGCTTTTAACTCTCTCTCTTAACTCTCTCTCTTTTAACTCTCTCTTTTAACTCTTTCTCTTCTTACTCTCTCTCTTAGCTCTCTTTTTTAACTATATCTCTTCTAACTCTCGCTTCTAACTATCTTTTAACTCTCTCTCTTTTAACTCTTTATTTTAACTCTCTCTCACTCTTGCTCTGCCTCTGTGTTTCTCTCTCCGCCTCTCTCTACCTTTGTAGATCTGTCTCTCCTTATCTTGCTCTATCTGCCGCTCCCTTTATCTTTCTTGATCTTCCTCTCCCTCTCCGTTTTTATCTTTCTCTGCAACTGGCTTCACACTGTCTATGGTGATATAGACCATTATTGAAGAAAGTCGGGGCAGTTGGCTAGGACAACCAATTAGATGGCCGTTATTTCATTTTCCTCTATTTTCACTTCTCCTTTCTGTGGTAACGGTCTGGTGAGGTCTCTCTCTATTCCTCTTTCTGCCCCTGTTCTGTTGTCTGGTGCCCTAGGGAGAGATGTTTACACAGAAAAGAGAAGGAGAGTGTGGTAGAGGGAAAATGGATAGAATAGAGAGATATACAAAAGGACTGGAATAGATGGAGATGAAAAGAGAGAAAACAGGATGGACAAAAACATTTCAATGAGAAACAGAGGAAGTGAGGGAGGGAGAGAGGAAAAATCAGAGATGGAGAGGGAGGGAGGACGTCACACCTGTCCAAACGAAGCGTGTCTGGCACCTTGCACCTGCGCCCTCACCTGTCACTCAGTGGCTGAGTCATGTTAGTGAATACTAAGCAGTTTCTCCTGTCACCATCCTGCCTCGCTGGCTGTCTGGCTTACTGCTGGGAGACAATTACTGGGTGATACCAAGCATCTCCCTGCCTAATTACATGTAAACCATTATCATATGGATGGTTCTATGGTAAACAGGTCCTGTCAGCTATGTGACGTCTCATTATGGGTGGAGAGGTAGAGGTGATAGAGCGTATAGCTGTGGAGCAGGCATTTAGGGAGAGAGGACTCTAAGTGTTTATAACCTCAGCTTATGTGTTCATTTCTCTACCTATCTCTTTCTTATTCCATCCTTTCTTATTTGTCTCTCTCTCTCCTCAGATATAAATGAGCTTAGTGATGCCCAAGGAGGTTTGGAGGTCTGTGTTTCTTAAACAGTGGCTTCAAAATCATGTCTGCTATTCTTTAATCCCACAACACGTTCTCACTTCTCTTTCTGCCTCTGTCACGCAGAAGGCAGATTGTCCATTTGAAACCTCATTGATTGACGCCACATGCAGCGTAGAACACGGTTTCCCTCTAGTTGCCAATGGTAGTACAGGTTGGCCACCTGACAGCTTTTATTAGCTATTAACCAGGCTTGTGCTTGGTCAGCAGAGAAAGAGAGGAGTAAATCACTGTAAGGGATTTATGGTCTGTCAACCAGGATCCTGCAATAACCATTCAGTTAGGTTCCATTAAAACACAGAGCAGGGGAACAGTAGGACGTAGCTCCATGGGGTAGTACTGTTGCTCCGAGGAATTTACTGACTGCCATAACTTATAGTATGTCAACCTGTGGTGTAATATTTTGTAAGAGAGGAAGAAGATTGATGGACAGGGTCAAACCTCCCCATTTATTTGAGATTGAGTCCTGCGGATTTCTCCTAATGTGTCTGTGGGATATACTCATCCGGGGTCATTTGTTGCCACTTCAATCCCCAAAGATTTTTTTTTTTGTCTTCTCTGCTATATTCTAATGGAAAACACCATCAATGTGTTTATCTCAAACGGAAAACCGAGATCCTACCCCAGCACTTTGAAATAGTATTTAAAAACTAGGTACCAGGGTACTTTCAGTGACTGGCGACTAGGCCTACTCAGTGGACAGCCATCAACAAGGACACATGTTCTCCAGTGGTCATATGACAATGTGGCCGACTATATTTCAGTGTTACGGGACCCAATAGTGAGGCAATACTTCCATCTACTGGATATCTAATGTATGAACATTTCATGTGAGGGGTAGATACATGTTTTTTTAAATAATAATCTTGGAGCAAATTAGAGAATCTGGTAGAAATTGAATGTAGCTCCCCACTGTAAAGCTCTAATGCAACTGCAATGGATGAATGGCAGGTGAAAGGGCGGCAGGTTTTGGTCATGTTATCTTTCCCTCTACAAACCATTTCTTATCAGTTGAGAGGAAGGCTGCGTTTACACAGGCAGCCAAATTCTGATATTATTTTTCCACTAATTGATCTTTTGACCAATCACATCAGATCTTTTCACAAAAGACCAATTAGTTTAAAAAATAATATCTGAATTGGGCCGCCTGTCTAAACGCAGCCGAAAAGAAACAGAGAAGGAATTAAAATATATATATATATATATATATTTTTTTTTTTTGTGAAGGAAGTGCGATTAAAGAAATTAAAACTGCATCCTTAATCTTTCCCTCGTTGACGTAGGCACTTACATAACAGATCTAATGTAATTGGACAAGTGAAAGCAAGGGCACCGCCATATAGCTTTCACTGTCCAGTCATGTCTCATCAGTAACTACTTCAGAGTGGTCGAAAGGAAGGATACATTTTATATACTGTACCCTGCTTGGGCCCTGACGTTGCCAGGCCCTAAAATGACTATGTCCTGCCCTCTTCTGGGGGTTTAGGGGAACAGCCAGTGTACATGGTTTACGTCATTGTTTCTGATGATTTCCACTTATAAGAAATATTAGGTCATGCTGACTGGCACCAATCACATCTGAGAGTCTCCTCTGGTTGTGTGAGCCCACTGTAAGTGGCTAAGATTCAGTGGCTGCATGAGTGAGGGCCACGTGTTATACATATCATGTCAGAGTATAATGGGGAACATTTAGCTGCTCTTGCAGAAGCTTGCTGATTTAGTAATAGCAATAATAATAATTCATTAGTGGGCAAAATAAGAGAAACTTTCAAAGCAAGTGACCTTGGTTTTCGAAATTGCATTAGCCTTCACTGTGTTGGAATAAAATGACAGATCAGCCATGCCCAGCCATAACAGTCTACATCATCTAACAACCTATTTAACATCCCATATGAAATCCATTGATCCGTTTCTGATAGAGCAGATTAGGTAGCCTATAGCCGATTCTACTCTGCCCCAGCGTCACTATGCAAGTTTCGATTGTTGTAGCCTACGAGTGGACCATTTTTTGGACTGCCATGGACTGGCATGATACCGACGAAACAGCACAACGACAATTTACAATCTAAGGCTGTGCGCAGTTGACTCCCTGAATATTAAGATAAAGGCCGAATGATAATTTAGTAGCCTAACATTACCAGATTAAAACGTTTAGCGAGGCTGGTTTTAAGAACTGATCCTAACCCTTTTTCGTCATGACCGCACGGCGTTACGTCGGATGAGCCACATCAAACCGTCAGTTTGGTATCGATACAAAATCGGGTTTATTAGTAAAAAAAACCGAATATTATTTGCGCGATAAAAATAATAATAACGCGAGAGTTTGCAAGTTGCCAGAAGACTGTAGTTGCAGCTGTCAAAGGAAGAGTGGATACGCGCATGACTCAACACACATTACTGTAGCCTATTACTGTACACGGTCGCGAAGACAATTTCCGTATAAAACCTCGAAATAATCCCGAGGTAAGGAACCGCAGACTGCACCGAAAGCGACCGAGGTCGAATCTTTTAATTCCTTTTTTCCTCTGGTTCATTTTCTTTTACTCTAACCAACTCGCTTGCAGCTGTTGAAAATTACTGCACTAAACATATTTTTGTGACTCCCTTTAGCTCCAGCCATTGCAAGGATTTTTTTTTTTACTCCTCCTTCATATTAAAGTCGCCATTTTGCTTCACTGCCTATATAAAACCTTGTTGTATTTGAATGTTTTCTTCAAGGAGTCGGAGACGTCTCTATCTTTCCTGCGTGTCTCCTGATATTCATATTCCTTGAGTTTTCCAACGAGACGATTGAGATTAAAGAAGTGCCTCGTGGTTGCCATATTAATGCACGAAAGGGGGAAAAGTGGAGGCTGGAAATAAGGTGAACGTCTTTAGGATTTTAATTGGCATCTCCTTTCCCCCCCTCCTCCTCCCTCTTCCTCATCTTCTTCATCTCCCCTCATCTTTCCTCGGATTGAAAACGGGGACTAGGCGCGTGGCTAACGACCGTGACGACTGTCAGTCCGTCTCCATCGAAGCCCCCGACCAGACCCGCTTGCAACAGCAGGTGTGATGGCCATGTAAGACCGGGAAAGGCGCATATACCGCGCGAGGTGTAGCCCTACCGCCTGACCCCCACGTGGGTGACCCGGGCCACCCGGCGGCTCGTGTTGGGTGACTCCAGACATTGCAGGTAGGTGTGGCCTTCTAGAAGCCCATGTCCCTATTATTAATCAACAGCACTGTAAACATTGTAGCCAGCAGCATTTGAATGCACCAATGTAGCAATCGAAACAGTCCACAAACAATGTTGCTGCAATGTAACCATCTTCAAGTAGAGGAGACAGAAGCAAGTCAAACTGCTGTTGCAGCCTATGTGACCTAGGAGGTGAATAGGGCATGTTGTCTGTGCAGCCTTCAAACATCTAAGTGTTTTTGTGTGTACGTGGTCAGTTCTCACAATGCCTCAGCTCTTTCACTTTGCAGCTGTTTCTGGGGTTCAGCTTTGGTTTCAGCCAGCTGTATGATGTATTGATTTATAACTGTCATGACTAGGTTAGTAGACTAGCACATGTATGCCATACTGCTACAGTAGCAGGATAATAGCCTATAGCTGTAATGTAGCAGTAGCAGTGTTGTAGTATGACAGTAATAAAGTGGTATTACTTAACTCAGAACCTGTGTGTGTGTGTGTGTGTGTGTGTGTGTGTGTGTGGGGGGGGGGGGGGCTTATCTCCCTGGCAGTCCTAACAGTGCTGTGTGTGGAAGTTGTGTGTTCACTGCTCTGGGTGTACAGTAAGCTACTGTGAATATAGAATAGAATAAAATAGAATTTAGTTGAATTAAAAACTGTATTGCGAATCAGAAATCAACCATCGTACATCAATCAGCAAATCAATAAAAATGAATTTGTTTTAGTGTCAACAATGTTATAGACATGACAATGAGGGCAAGTCACAATAGGGACCCAATAGACAGTCTACATATATCAGTAGAGAACGGCTCATTATAATGGCTGGAATGGAGTCAATGAAATGGTATCAAACACATGGAAACCAATCCGATGACTCCCTTCCAGCCATTATTATTAGCCGTCCTCCCCTCAGCAGCCCCCACTGACATATAATGTATGTATATATTAGCACAGTGAATGTGCATAATGTCTGTCTGGCTCTCTGGCCTATTTTATGAGTCTTGTATCACACCCTGATCCCTGCTTCTCTAGCCGTATGGATCTAGCCATATCTTTACAGAGGAAGAAGTACAACCTGATCCCTGCTTCTCTAGCCGTATGGATCTAGCCATATCTTTACAGAGGAAGAAGTACAACCTGATCCCTGCTTCTCTAGCCGTATGGATCTAGCCATATCTTTACAGAGGAAGAAGTACAACCTGATCCCTGCTTCTCTAGCCGTATGGATCTAGCCATATCTTTACAGAGGAAGAAGTACAACCTGATCCCTGCTTCTCTAGCCGTATGGATCTAGCCATATCTTTACAGAGGAAGAAGTACAACCTGGGTTCAGCTACATACCTTCCTTGCCTTGTAATACACATGGTCCAGGGCGCGTGTGTGTGTGTGTGTGTGTGTGTCCAACTAGCTCTCACAGTCTCACGTCACAATTAGACGTTCATCCATGTTGCTCAAACGTCAAGGTTCAAAGTGTTTAAGGTTAAGGTTAGACATTAACTCCGAATTTTTAAGGTTAGGGTTAAGTTTAGGCATTAACTCCAAAATGTTAAGGTTAGGCACTAACTGAATGGTTAAGGTAAGGGTTAAGGTTTGGGATAGGTTTAAAACCAACATCTTTGTCGCTGGATTCAAACGTGAAACCTTTGGAATCAGAGACAGATGCTTTTACCCGTCCTCCATCCCCGTCCATCACGCTCACTGTTGCCCCTAGTGGCTGTCACCTCCCGACGTTCAGACACGGATGGACGTGGAATATTAACTTGTATCACGGGTGACTTGGCTGGCATGTCTGCGTCTATGTGCAGTATAATTATACACACCAGTCTCACGAGTAGATGTTTTTTGTGACGATCCATTTTTGAAACGTACATACAACACGTGTCTCTGAAACCACCCACGCCTCCATACAAGGTGAAATTAAAAGTGTATAACACAAGCCACCCAAATGAGTGACCTGTGTACTGTAGTAATTCATAAGGGAATGACATAAATGTACGCATACTAGGCTAAGAGAAAGCATGATGGTAGGTCTTACTGTAATCAATCCTACTTAGCATAATTAGCTAGTAGCCCCTGTCAGCCATCAACCATTAGGCAGTGAAGATGGCCCAAAGCAACATGACATGCACACTTACATGCACACAATAATACGATTATTGTGGAGAGTCAGATTAATACAGTAGTTTGTTTAAACATTTGACATGCTTTGAAAGAAGGATTTCCCTAATAATCCTGTTGAACACATCTGAAATCAGGCTATTGATGGGACTTTTGATCAATGCAGAAAATCACCA